>NC_056749.1:436194216-436254216 GCF_019279795.1 Protopterus annectens
AAAAAAAAACTTTTTACAAATCTTCCCATCTCATTACAAACTGCAAATTAATTAATGAAAAGCAGCACAGTATGTGGCAAAAGGACTCACCATCTTATTTTTATATCTACGAAATGTTTCAGCAATCTCTTCTTAAACATTTCAGCTGTCTCTCAAGTATAATATAAATTACAGGGACATTTTACAAACAGTAGTAGCACCACTACGGCAAGTATACCTATTTTTAACATCAAACTATCCTACTAATAAGGAAAAAGTAACATTCATATTTACAAACATTTTGAGATCCACAGGTGAGAGTGCCATGTTTGTAATATAACTGAAATCAACAGGTCTTCATTAGGCCTTATAAAAACTATAATCGGTTAGGGTTGACATCTTTTTAAAAGCCGAAAGTGGGACACGTTCTGTAGAAATGTCAGATTTTCCAGGACAAAACATACCTACAGTCGTGCATAGTACAGAACTTTACTTTTTTTGCACAAATAAAAGCTTATTCTACTAACATTTTAATTGCTTATGCTACTTCATATAACATATAGAAGTTTCATATATAAAATAACTGTTTAATGCAACTATTAAAGAAAACTTAGGAAATATTTTTGTCCTGAAATCTCAGAACATTTGCTATTTTTTTAACAGGACACAACTGCCTAAAGAGGGACTGTCCCTTGCAAAGTGGGGCAGGTGGTAACCCTATAATCGGTGCCTACACTTTTTACAGACAATTTTATTAAGCTGTTAGCCATGTCTTCTAATAAAAACGTTTTCCAAAAATATTATTTTCTCACCAATAGTTGCACTACAAAACTCCTCTCTGAAAGCAAACCTACAGTACAATTAACTTCCAGTAAAAGGACTTCTCTTTCATTACAAAATCTCTACGTTGTAAGAAATTCCCAAATCAAATAGGAAGCACTGCCGCTTTGCTGTTAAAAGCGGGTCTAAGCCCAGAAAACGTGCAAAGTGAATCAACAAGAACACAGCAAGAGCATACAAAGTGAATCAACAAGAACAGCACAGCAAGAGCATTGGGCAGTTCAGTGCAGAAAGATCATTACCCCTTTGCCCATCGTATTACAGCTTACTAGGGTTGAAGTATATTCAATGTGTGTTTGGTGCATAGTGAGTCAAATAAAAAACCTATATTCGATATACAAGCATGCGCAGTCAGAAACACCAATTTTCTTTAACATACTGTTATCACTGATTGACTATGTGACGCCACAAGTGAGTGAGCTGTCAAATGCAGGTGACAGAACAGATAGTTCGTTTACATTTCAAAACATTCATGGTATCGAACAATTTAAACCAGCACCGGATGCCAAGCCAAAATCATGAAACATCGCAATTCATTTGCAAGTATAGGAAAAGGTATGAAAAAAAAACGGAACCAGCTATTGCCAAGTTAAAAGCACACGCTAAACGTTCAAGTAAACACACTGTCCTTAGACTCCCTATTAATAATACAGTACCTTAAAGTTCCCTTTGAATTACTCGGGTACAGATGGTTTTCTAGGCGGCCTGACTTATGGGGAAACTACCATAATTAGACCAGTTATCAATTTATAGTTATTTACCTAGGATTAAAATCTTGGAAAAGGCCTCTTAAATTCATGATTCCACTGGAAAATGTTCTAGATTTCCAACATTGTACAGGAAAATGCCAGTTAAACTACAAGAAGACCGCCGTTTTCCCGCAGAAGAACAATTCACTAGTACCTCCGTTTTCCAGGTTAGTAACAGTACAAACTTGCTTTCCGTCAAGGTTCCTTGTATCCCATCATGCACTGGACGTGAAACTTGCTCCCCAAGCTAAAGGTCAGTCAGAAAAATGTTGCCACACCCCTTCGACGTCAGGGCTGATCTTTACATTCTTGTCCGCAGTGTCAGAATAGAAACTATTTATAGTTTTCCTCATTCTTATAATTTATTTTAGAAATTGGTTTAGGAAGATAAGATTCCACAGTTTAATACTAGCTGTGGGTACTATGCAAGCAGGCAGACTGAGTTAACTCTGTGTGAGTGTGTATATATATATATATATATATATATATATATATGTAGAGAGAAAAATCTATGACTATACATATATAGGCAGAGCGATATATATATATATATATATATATATACACACACACACACACACACACACATATATATATATATATATATATATATATATAGACTCACACACTAACGGAACTGAACCGCCCAAAGGTTCTACTACACTTAACATAGTTAAATAAATTAAATTAATATATGCACAGCACAACATGTAACATTATATGCATACATATACATATATAAATACGTTATTTATTTATATATATGTGTGTATATATATATATATATATATATACACACACACACACACACACACACACACACACGCACACATTCATAGACCCATTGAACAATACACACACACAAAGATACAAATGCATATTACCTCAAGAACACTGCCTGTCTAAATCTACCCCTGGCTGCAGATGAAAGTCATTATTTTAAAAATAAATAAATAAATAGATAGAATATAAAATGAAACACTGACACAGCAGGAAAATGGCATTACCAGCAAGATGGACCCAATTCTATATAAGCAAACTAAGACTGATTAAACAAACATAAACTATAAAACCAATAAATCTTAGCACAGTCATCTTTACACTAATAAAACACATTAAGATATTAACGGACACTCCTCCTTCTTCCCTTTCGGTTGTTCCCGTTAGGGGTCACCACAGCGGATCATCTGTTTCCATTTCTTCCTGTCCTCTGCATATTGCTCTGTCACACCAACCACGTGCATGTCCTCTCTCACCACATCCATAAACCTTATCTTAGGCCTTCCTCTTTTCCTCTTACCTGGCAGCTCCATTCTTAGCATCCTTTTCCCATTATACCCAGCATCTCTCAGCACATGTCCAAACCAACGCAATCTCGCCTCTCTGACTTTGTCTCCAAACCGTACAACCTGAGCTGACCCTCTAATATACTGATTCCTAATCCTGTCCATCCTTGTCACACCCAGTGCAAATCTTCACATCTTTAACTCTGCCACTTCCAGCTCTGACTCCTGCCTTTCTGTCATTACCACTGTCTACAACCCATACAACATAGTTGGTCTCACTATCCTCTTGTAGACCTTCCCTTTCACTCTTACTGGTACCCGTCTATCACAAATCACTCCTGACACTCTTCTCCACCCATTCCACCCTGCCTGTACTCTCTTCTTCACCTTTCTTCTCCACTCACCATTACTCTGAACTGTTGATCCCAAGTACTTAAACTCATCCACCTTCGCCAAGTCTACTCCCTGCATCCTCACCATTCCTCTATCCTCCCTCTCATTCACACACATATATTCTGTCTTAGTCCTGCTGACCTTCATTCCTCTCCTCTCTAGAGCACATCTCCACCTCTCCAGGGTCTCCTCAACTTGGTCCCTACTCTCACTACAGATCACAATGTCATCTGCAAACATCATAGTCCATGGGGCCTCCAGTCTGATCTCATCTGTCAACCTGTCCATCACCATTGCAAATAAGAAAGGGCTCAGAGCTAATCCTTGATGTAATCCCACCTCCACCTTAAACGTATATATCACTCCCACTGCAGACTTCACCACTGTCACACTACCCTCATACATATCCTGTAGCACTCTTACATACTTCTCTGCCACTCCTGACTTCCTCATACAATCCCACAACTCCTCTCTAGGCACCCTATCATATGCTTTCTCCAAGTCCAAAAATACACAATGCAACTCCTTCTGACCTTCTCTATATTTCTCCATCAACAGTCTCAGAGCAAACATTGCATCTGTAGTGCTCTTTCCTGGCATGAAACCATACTGCTGATCACTAATCATCACCTCCCTTCTTAACCTAGCTTCCACTAATCTTTCCTATAACTTCAAGCTGTGACTGATCAGTTTTATCCATCTGTAGTTACTACAGCTCTGCACATCACCCTTATTCTTAAAAATAGGTACCAAAACACTTTTTCTCCACTCCTCAGGCATCTTCTGACTTTCCAAGATTTCATTATACAATCTGGTTAAAAACTCCACTGCCATTTCTCCTAAGCACCGCCATGCTTCCACTGGTATGTCATCTGGACCAACAGCCTTTCCATTCTTCATCCCCTTCATAGCTGTCCATACTTCTTCCTTCCTAATCTGTTTCACTTCCTGATTCACTATCCCCACATCATCCAACCTTCTCTCTTTCTCATTCCCTTCATTTATCAGCCCCTACTCTTTCCATCTGCTCAACACACTCTCCTCGCTTGTGAGTACGTTTCCCTCACTATCCTTTATCACCCTTACCTGCTGCACATCTTTCCCAGCTCGATCCCACTGTCTAGCCAATCGGTACAGGTCCTTTTCTCCCTCTTTAGTGCCCAACCTTTCATACAACTCTCCATATGCCTTCTCCTTAGCATTCGCCACCTCTCTCTTTGCCATGTTCCTCATCTCCTTATACTCCTGTCTACTTTCTTCATCTCTCTGACAATCCCACTTCTTCTTCAACAGCCTCTTCCTCTGTATACTCTCCTGTACTTCCTCATTCCACCACCAGGTCTCCTTGTCCTCCTTCCTCTGTCCAGATGTCACACCAAACACCTTTCTAGCTATCTCCCTTACCATCTCTGCTGTAGTTACCCAACTATTCAGTAACTCTTCACTGCCCCCCAGTGCCTGTTTTAACTCTTCTCTGAACTCCACCTCACAATCACCCTTTTTCAACTTCCAGAATTTGATCCTTGGCACTGCTCTCACACTTGTCCTCTTCTTGATCACCAACATCATCCTACAGACCTCCATTCTATGCTGCCTAACTACACTTTCTCTTGTCACCACTTTACAGTCTCCAATTTCCTTTAGACTGGCCCTCCTGCATAGGATATAATCCACGTGTGCATCTTCCTTCACTCTTGAATGTCACCCTATGCTCCTCCCTCTTCTTAAAATACATATTCACCTCAGCCATGTCCATCCTTTTTAGCAAAATCCACTACCATCTGACCTTCTGCATTCCTCTCCTTAACACCATACCTGCCCATCACTTCCTCATCCCCTCTGTTCCCTTCATCAATATGCCCATTAAAATCATCTCCAATCACCAGTCTCTCACCCTTGGGTACACTCACCACCACTTCATCCAACTCATTCCAAAATTTTTCTTTCTCATCCATCGCACACCCAACTTGTGGAGCGTATGTACTAACAACATTCATCATTACACCATCACTTTCCAGCTTCATAAACATCACTCTATCCGACACTCTTTTCATCTCCAAAGCACTCTTGGCATACTGTTCCTTCAGGATAACCCCTACCCCATTTCTCCTCCCATGCACACCATGATAGAACAATTTGAACCCACCTCCTATACACCTGGCCTTACTCCCCTTCCATCTGATCTCTTGCACACACAATATATCAACCTTCCTTCTCCATCATATCAGCTAGCTCTCTCCCTATACCAGTCATACTGCCAACATTCAAAGTTCCTACCCTTACTACTGCACTCCTAACCTTCCTCCTCTCTTCCTGCTTTCAGGCATGCCTTCCCCCTCTTCTTCTCCTTCGGCCAACAGTAGCCCAATTTCCACCAGCACCCTGTTGGCTAACAGTACTGGTGGTGGTTATTGTTAACCCGGGCCTCGACCGATCTGGTATGGAAATCTGTACTGCCCACATATGTTATTTGGCAGAGGTTTTACACCTGATGCCTTTCCTGATGTAACCCTCCCCATTTATCCAGGCTTGGGACCGGCACGAAGAAATCCACTGGCTTGTGCATCCCCAGTGGCTGGATTTAATGGACACTAAACAAATTATTAGGAAACACATCATAACTAGAGAAGAAAACCACTCAGACAGGCCATTCATACAAAACCTATGTAACTACCTATAACCCTAGTCAGTAGAAATCTTTGAAGTAAAAAAAAAACAGTGAAACTGAGGGAAACACTATTGTAACCTAAAAAATTCACAGAAGAAACAGATAAAATGGGGAGGGCTTATGGTTCTTGCAATTACAACGAGACAAGAATAACATCATGATGAAAATATATTTATAGGACTAAAGAAACTACTGGACTCCTTGGCGTTCTGGATTAGCAAAAGTTGACATATGCCTATTATGCTTAGAAAGAGACTACTGTGTAGGCACATCATAAAGTATTTTCTGGGACAGCCTGAATATGGCTAAAATTAGATCATAAATTTCAGTTTGGTTTAATAGCTTTTATTGTTTCAACCATTTGACAATACGGTAAACATCACCTCAACCTACTTTACATTTATTACTTTTAAAATTGCATCCTGTAACATTGCTTTCTGTTCACTTATATAAATGCTACACCACTGAGCATTTAAAACTAAACTTTCCTCCCAACTTTGCCCCCTATTTTTACTTATTTCCCTGACCACCCCAGCTCTTTACTCCACATTTCCCTCTCTCCACTCTATCTAACTTTACCACCTCTCCTTCCACTCCACCCACTATAACCGACACAACTGCCACTCTTTGCTATTCTATGTCTCTTCAGTTATTCTTCGCTATTCACTCCACTCCACTTACTATTCCTCTATGTTGTTCTTTCCTCCTCATTTCCTTCACTTCACTCTAATTTTACCACTATTTTTCTCTTTTGTTTCACCAACTTGACCTCTATCATTTTGTTGTTGTACATGCACAAAATGCATACTTCTATGGATTTCTACAAGGTATTAATGTTATTTATGTTTCTTTACCTTTCCTATTTAATGTTCTTAAACTTGCAATGTATCTTTTTATGGTTACGATATATGAGTATTATTAATTTTGGCATTTGGGTGGCCACTGTGGTACAGCGGTTAGCGTTGTCACCTCACAGCAAGATGTTCTCCGGTTCGATCCTCAGCTGGGGTGCCTTCTGTGCGGAGTCTGCATGTCCTCCCTGTGGTTGCGTGGGTTTCCTCTGGGTGCTCCGGTTTCCTCCCACATCCCAAAGACATGCTGTAGGTGGATTGGACACTCTAAAATTGGCCGTGTGTGTGTGTGTGTGTGTGTGTGTGTGTGTGTGTGTGTGTGTGTGTGTGTGTGTGTGTGTGTGTGTGTGTGTGTGTGCCTTCTGTAGAAGGTTGGGCGCCAGGCTGGCAACTCGACACTGTAAAACTCCACTGCCAATCATGAGCGGACAAGGTGATCCGCTGTGGCGACCCCTAATCGGGAAAAGCCGAAAGAAGAAGAAGAAGATTATTTTGGCATTATCTTGTGTTTGTGGAGCTTTGTCGATACTTTTAATGATTATCTACAGAGCATTAATGTTGTTACTCGCATGTCATTTTATCTTGCCCTTTTTTATGTTTTTAAACTTGCAATGTAACTTGGTTTTGTTATGATATATTTGTATTATTTTTTGGCATCATCTTTTTATCATGTGTTTGTGGAGCTTTTCTCCTCGGGTCTCCATTGAAAATGGGCCCACAGCCCAGTGGACGAACCAGGTTAACAAAGGACAAATAAATAAATAAATAAATAAATAAATGTTCTTAAATTACATTTCAGATTTCAACACAATATTAAAGTCTTTATATCACTGTTATGTTGAGTGTACTTTCCAAAGTTTTCACCTTATCCTTATTTTTTTTCCCATAAGATGTAACATTAACATCAAAAGCATCAACATCAATAGCAAGCCCCCTGAATTCCATTCCTGGATAAACTTCCATGCAGCTGGCATCCTTATAGTAAATGAAAGTGGGCTGAAATCATATACTGAAAATGAGGAAATACTCCATAAAGAATGCATTATTCTCATGCTCAACCATAATTACAGACATGGTGGTTCTGTTACTATTGTGTATCTTAACAGTCGAGTCATAATCCCATATTAGAAATCTATTCCAGAATTCTGAAATGCTAAAGATTTGGTCATCATTATCATCCTACTTTTTCCCATTTTATATATGGGGTTGGAGTGTTACATTAACAGTCTCTGTCCTTCTTGATTACTGTCACTCTCCTACCTTCTTTGACTGTCATGCCAGAGTGTCACAGGTTTTCTCTCAAGCAATCCATCTATCTCTTTACTAAACATCTCTGTTTTCTCTTGCCTTCTTCCTGTCTCTTCTAAATGTACTTTCCAAACTATCTTCTGCTTTCTTGCACATGTGCTTGAACCACATGATCTTCTCTGTAACTGAAGCTACTTTGGCTTTTTTGCTAATGTCATCATTTCTTCAGCTGCACCACAGTGTGCATCCTCCCACTCATCTCAGACACTTCATCTTCATTCCCTGTAGCATACTCAATGGTTCTACCTTCTTCCGTACTATACAGTAGTACTGGTTGCAACACTGTTTTGTACACCTTACTTTACTTTTCAGCTTCTTTAGCATTCTTCTGTCACACTACCCCTAGCACTCTGTATGTCAGATAGCTGCAGCCTCTCTTATTCTAGCTCTTATCTCTTCATTCAGACTTCCCTTCTCTTTAACCATCCCTCTCACTTGAAGCTGTTAACCTATTCTAATATTTCCTCTTCAATCTCAATTTTCACCTTCTTCTGCTTTCTCAATTTGCTGCCATGACAAGTGTTTTGACTGGATTCAATTTCACCCCAATGTCTGCCTTCAGTTTTCCATTCTATATTCCCATGTTGTTGTGTCTTTCGGCTTTTCCCGGTTAGGGGTCACCACAGTGGAACTCCAGTCCGCTAATGGTTGGCAGTAGATTTTTATGTGCCGAGTTGCTGGCCCTGATGCACAACCTTCAGCGAAGGTACGCCCATTCATGCACGTCTTCACACAGAAGACGGTCTAGCTGAGAATCGAACAGGACGTCTTACTGTGAGGTGACAATGCTACCGCAGCACCACCACCGCAGTATTCTATATTCCCATGTAATTTTCTGAAATTCTTGTTGAAAGTGTGCTTGTACCTTATTTCCATACATGGCTTGGTCACATATCTATCCTATAGATCTCACAAATGCTATTTTGAGGTGCTGTCATTCTTCTTCAACTCCACCCATTTCCTCTTCTTCCTGAAGTGCTAAATCTCTGAGTGTTTCCTTGAAGTCTTATGCTTTTTCTCTAGTCAACTTCTAGATCTACAGCCTAGTATCTGCTGACCTTAGAACCTTCTCTAACCACTGCTTTTAGCTGATTGTGACCACCAGTGGTTTATGCCATGGGATGGTTATTTCACTGGGATGACTTGCAATCTTTGCCTCTACTCCAATTCCCTTTCCTTAGTAGGAAGACATTTCCTGGGGTGTATGTTGGACACTCTTGTATGTCATCTTGTGACTATCACTCTTCGCTAATCAGGTATTGGCCACCATTAAGCCATTTGATATACAGAAGTCCAGAATGACTTATCCTTCTTTATTCCTGTTGTCCCATCAATGTGGACCCTGACAGTCTTCATATCCTGTTCTATCTGCCTCAGTATATGCATTCAGGACCCCCAGTATTATCATCAACTCAGGTTGCTCTGCTTTATCTAGTTGACCCTACAACTGCTGCAGTCCTGCTTTATCTAGCTGGTCCTGTAACTCCTGCTGAAATGCAGTCTCTTCCTTGCTATCACAACTTTGCTATGGTGCATAGGCTGAGATTATGAATAGTACCCTATCCTTACATTGGAGTCTGATTACCATGAGTCTATCACTGATTCTGATAATATCCCTCCCTGTTTTCTGGAGACTCTACCTCATTACAATTCCCACACAATTTCTATTCTATCTTTCCCGAGTAGTAGACTACATCCATCTGGGATCTGTGCTTACCGTCATGCCATCTACTTCCAAGTAGCATCCTGTCAGTGAACCTATATTAGGAGTAGTGATCATTATTAGACTCCTCCCACAATTAGCATGGGTCACTGGCATAGGTCAGAGTAGGTCGGGTTCCCAACCCACTTATCACCAACAAATGTCCATGTCCATTTTTGTTGACCTAGAACCAATTTTTTTGCACAGCTGAGTGACTAGCCCTGACGTGGTGCACAGTCTGTGATTGACATTCTCCTGTCTAGAGGATACTGCAAACCACAGCTGATAGCTAAAGTGGTTGGTTTATACAACTCTTCCTCTTATAAGTACTACCTATCGCCTGTGCTGCTGCCCATTACTACTTTCTGATGAGTTTGAGGTGGAAACATGCAGAATGTGTGTTTTTTTGTTTGTTTCTTTTTTGGAAGTTGAGAGGAGCCCCACAGAAACACAAGCATTAAAAAGCAAACTGCACACACACATTGACTAGAGATCAGGATCAAACCTTGTACCTTATAACTTTTGTATGGGAGGTGAAGACCTTAACGATTATGATAAATGGTCTCCTCCTACAAAGTAAGAAACATAAGTCATATTTATCTCCCTAAATAGCAACAACATAAGCATAATGGAAGATTAACATAACTCATAATATCATTATATTAGGAGATGAAAAAATATATAGGACCTTATCCTAGGTTATAGAAATGGAATCAGAGCTGGTGACATCTGGTAGATGCACACTGTGGGACAGACAAAGAAATGAGGACACCAGAGAAGAAGCCCAAGTAGCTCCAATTTCAGAGAAGGTCAAAGAGAGCAAATTACAGTGGTTCAGGCACATGTACAGGAAAGCAGAAGACAATCTGTTGGAGAAGATTTGAGACAGACACTCATAAGGCAATAGGAAACAAGAGTATCCAGTAAAGAGATGGATGGATTGTGTGAGAGAAGACCTGTGACGGTCAGGCATAGCTACAGAAGAAGGTAGGAGACTGGCATTGAATCAGGAGAGATGGCGACAGTTGACACGCCACCTCAACCCCATATAGAAAATGGGAAGAAGTGGGTTGATGATGATGATGATGACTTCAGCTACAACTTTCCCTCTTCTGCAATTAGCCTATATCGCCTTAGCAAACTAATCAATACACCTCCTAGTTATCACAAAGTTAAAAGCAAACAATGTACCACTGACTGGATTCTAACTTCACACCTCAATAAAATAACTCACAGTGGCACTCTCTCATACACTTATGCAATAAGAATTTGTAAAAATCCATTCTGTCCTTAGCAACATACTACTGGGAAAGTGGACTGCTGCAATGAAAAGTTAAGAAGCACTGTATAGTATGCAGCTGTGATTGCAAGCTAACCTTTTAAAATAAGTTGGCACTTCATTGGTGCTGCCTTACTGAATCAGGAACAGCATCAGAAGGGTGACAATTTGCATATGTACTCTGTATGGAGTACAATGCTTACACAATGGAGTAAGACCATATATGTGTTCTTGCTCCACTAATAGAAGATCTTTGTGAATAATTGAGGGTTTTAGTATACAAGTATACTGCATAGCAGCTCTGTTTTACTACAAACCAATGCTTATCATTAGGGCTTTTTGAATTCAATTCCCATGTTTCTTCACTGTGAATTCTTGGTGTATTATATAAAGGCATTTAAGTAACTTTCCTTGTTTCATTACTTCTATTAATGTATGGTTTTACTTCACCTTGTTCTATTTCTGCTTCTTTCATAAGTTCATAACTTAGAACTAGGCTACTTGCCCCTGTAGGCCATTTCAAGCTTAGCCAATCACTTCATTTGAAAAAAGAAACTGCACCTTCTGTCTGAAAGGTTAGGTAAACACCTTAACCATTACACCAACTCCCAAGTTTTCTCTGATATGTTCTTATTCATTTTCTCTTACACTTTTTCATTTCTCATTTTTGATCACCTATCTCTTATCTACTAATATCTTCCCCTTATGTTAGATTACTTGCTAATAAACTGTTTTTCTTTTTTTAAAAATTCCCTCTGATTTCGAAATGTAACTTTCCATCCTTATAATCCAAGTGATGTTTTTTTTTGTTAATATAGAAAATTAGGTTTGATTATTATTTAATTTGTTCCCACTGTGGAATGTTTCTTAACATTTTTTTTAGTTTCTGCAAAACTAAGTGAGGTCACCACATTTCTCAATATTAGGGTTGTGAAAAGGAGTGATAGGAGTAATATATTACATTACGTGATATATTACTGTCATCTATTACAATTTCTAGTAACTAGTAATATAACTAGTTACTTTTTCAGAATAGTAACTAGTAATAGTAATATATTACTTTTCTTAGTAACTAGTAACTTAAATATGCATTATTTTTGAGTTACTTTTGCTTAAACCAGTTGATGTCCTTCTATTCAATGTTGCAGTATTCTTTATATATGGGTTGTCTTCTGTCCTACAACCTGATATCTGGTCAGTATATAAAAGCTTCTAGCCACTGCTGGTATGAGGGATGCCTCATGTATGATCTGACAACAGCAGCTGTAAAAGGGACATCCACACGTACCATCCTCAGAACTTTTCTGCCGCCATTCAGAAGGTTGACTCCAATGTATGATCTGCAGTCGGATTGTGTATGTTGTTGCTAGCTTCAGCTTCAGATTAGTGCCCCATTAGAGATGTGCTTTTTTGCTACTGCCATTTGTTATTGTTCATGTCATTCAAAATGGCAAGTACAGGTGTGGAAGGCAGATTCCACATAAAGATAGCCACGACCATTACCTTTTCTGTTTAGAGCCTAGTCACAACGACCACTCCTGCTCTATTTGTCAGGCTTTCATGCCTAAGACATTGCATAGCTTACATTTGGCTCTAAATCTTTACTTAGAAAATCAGTGGTTAAAACATCTGACTAAAGATGTTATGGAGGGTTCTAGGGGTCCTTCAACTGAGCTGGGTTTGAAGAGGAAGGTGAGCAAACAAAGGCCTGAAACCTCTTCAGCTGTGCCTCTTACCTCTGATGTATCCCTTGAGGTCAGTGAAGACATGGTGGTATGACCGGAGGTTGGGTCTGCTTCTGCGGTGGGTACCTCTTTGGAAACCACCAAGGGATTGGTTCCCAGCACATCCAAGGCTTCGCAGATGTCTGCTTCAGGTGACATAGGTGAAATGTGGCTTGTTCAGCTTGAGGACTCTGGGGCCATTCCTGTCGTTCCGGCTAGGGATCCATCTTTGTGTACCTCAGACATTAGGCCTATGTCGGTCTCTTCTGATTTGTCTCCTCAGTCAGAAAGACATGTCAAAAAGAAACAAAAAGCTAAACATTCCAGTATTCCTTTTTTTCCACAGTCTGACTGGGATGCATTTTTCCCAGGGTTTTTATTAAGACTTTGATGGCCTTGAAGCCATCTACCTCTCTCCCTCTACCTGCCTTCACTTCCTCCCCTGTTCTACAGTCTGCAGGATCCCAGATTCTTCTCTCTGACTCAGAAGACTCTTCATCTGATGATGATGATACCCTAGCATATTCCACCCAAATTACCTCTCCTCTGGAATATGCCTCACCTGAAGAGGAATCAAATGGAGGGGATTCTCCAGTTGAAGAGATTTCTTTTGGAGAAACTACTGATAAAAATTAGAGAATTCTTTAAGTGGGATTGTTCCCGGATTTCTGAAGAACAGAAGAGATATTATGATCTTTTGCAAATGGAGGTCCCTTTTCCTTCTGCAGTGCCTCCAGTCCTTCCAGCTTTCTTGGATGCCTTCACCTCCTCTTCTAAGACTCCAGATTCTCAGACTCCTGCTTCCAAGAGACCAGGCAGGTTTTATACAGTGCCAAATGAATGCAAGTTTCTTTATAAGTGTTGTTTGGCAGACCCTGCGGTAGTCTCCAGAGTTTCTGACAGGTCTGCATGTTTATCTCCTTCTGCCAAACTTTTACCATCTGATAAGGCAAGTAAGATTCTTGACAGATTGGGTTGGAAGAGCTATACCTCATCCACTTTAGCTATCAGAGCTAGCAATTACCAGACTTGCATGTCTAGGTATTCCTTGGCATTGCTTTCTCAGGCTTCTCAAGCTCTGCCTCAGTTACCAGAATCTGAGGTTAAAACTCAGGTTCTATCTCTTTTGGTTGCTTCCTCACAGGTTGCCTGACATTCAATTAAGTGCAGCTATGATGCTGTTGAGGCATCTTCCAGAGTTGCTGCTTCTGCCTCTGGGCTTAGGAGACATTCTTGGATCAGACTACAATCTCTTCCTGAGGATATTAAGGCAAAATTACTTGATTCCCCTTTGGACAAATCTTCACTTTTTGGTTCTGCAGCTGCAGACTTATTTAAGAATTGAATTTTGATTTGAAACACTTGCTTGTTTCACCTGTACCTAAATTTCATAGGAACGTCACTGTTAAAACTTCCTTTGTTAGGAGACTTGATAGTTCCTCTGCTGCATCTACCTCTGTTTCTAAGTCTAAAATGTCAGTTAGGAGACCTCCATCATCAAAATCTTCTGCTTCAGCTCCTCCAGCACAGCAACCTTTTCAGGTCACTCTTATTTCAAACCACCTCAGCAACTTGGGTGCTGCGACTAGCCTTTTTCCAAGCAGCATAGCATTTGTCCATGGTGCTTTGCATGATCTTTTTGTACTGTTCATCATTACAAGCTGATTCAGCATTGTGCATGATAACTAGATTCAATGTGTGTGCTGCACATCTCAGATGGGGAAGCAGTGAATAGGTGTTTATGTTTTGCCCTGTCTGACTCAGCATTACTGTCACGTTGTTGTAAATCACTTCACCGTTCATCATCCTCATCTTGGGACAGAATGCTTGTAGTGTCAGATCTATCACATTCTGAGAAGACAATGAAAGCCTTTACAAAATTGCTGCCATTGTCTGTAATTGTCACACACACCTTTTGATCTATCTTGTACTTGATGTGAATGCTGTCAAGAGTTGATGCTATGAGATCGTATGTATGCCTCCACTGTAATCTGCTGCATGACAAAGCAGCTGACTGCTGATGATGAAAAGAGGGGAGTCACATGAATGGCTACTGCCTGGCTACTACTAATGCTGGTCTCAGCACAGCTTCACTCTGTTGAGATACAATACTCCTTTGCTTCTTCTCTCACCAGAAGCAAAATGTTAGCACCAATCCCAAGAAGAGAACCAGGCCACACCCTGTTTGGTGATCCACAGTCTTGTCCCAGATGATGCAATGATCTGCAAGCTTGTAGCCTTTTTCTGGTAGATGCCTCGAATAGCAACCAGACCAATCAGGTATGTTAAACACAGACACTCACTCCAACCAGAAACAGTCAGGAATCAATGCACTCTGCTCCTACTCTCATCAGGATCAGAATATACACACAGATTCCAAGCTGTCACCTATAAAGCAGTTATTAAGCTCTCTGGTGATCAGCAGTCTCCAGGAAATAATGTAACTGCACTATTCTTTCACCAGGAGAAAACAGAAGCACTAATCCCAAGATGACTACAGAGAGGAAGAATGTGGGCACTCCAATAACTGGTGGTCTTGCAATAGATGCTTAAAGGTAAGATGAAAAAAATGGTTTATCCTAAACAGTGCAATGTTCACTAGAGGAGTTAGATGTGAAAGTAGGTAACTTAAGTTTTGCCTGTCTAAAAAGTTAAGTTTTAGTGGAGAGTCACTATTTTTAAAACAGCAAGATAGATTGAAATCAGGATCATCTTCAGAAACATCAGGAGAAGGATAACACCTGTACCACACCACATTCAACACATAGACATCCAGAACATACAACACCACAACACTCACATAGTAACACAAAACACACACCTACTTTCGCGGAGGCTCTCAATAAAAATCTGCCCAAACAGCAGAGACCTCCGAGGCAGAAATGCAAACAACCACTGCATCCCAGAACAAACCATGAGACACATAGCTCACATAAACCGTGTGCCACTCAACCAAAGCCCATAAGGCAAAAACAACTTACCCAATACACTAGTCATAGGTGACTCAATAGTAAGGCACACTGATGTCCTGCTCACTAGGTTGAATAAGGAGAAAGTTACAGTCAGCTGCCTGTCAGGTGCCAGGATCTGACACATAACACACACAGTTAGGTCACTCCACAACAGGTACAAATATGACTCTGTCATTGTCCATGTTGGTGTGAATAACCTGAGATGTGCCTCCCTAGACTACATGAAAAGAGACATAGAGGAACTTTCTGATCTTGTAGCCCAGGCAGGTATGACCCTAGCTCTGAGTAGCATCCTACCATCACCCAGAATGATACCACAGTACAAGCAGAAAATGATTGACTTCAACAATTGTCTAAGTTTCTGGTATCATTCTACAGGGATCCAGTATCTGTCTGCCTGGGATGACATGATCGACAGACCTCGATCCTTCACCAGAGATGGGCTGCACCTGTCAACCCAGGGATTCCGGATACTGGCCAAGGCTCTTGCTACTCCTATAGTGCCTTTTTTAGGCAATGTCCTAAAGACAAAATTACCACCATAACAGCTACAAGCAAATGAAATCTGAGGGTTATGCTACTCAACAGTGTAAGTCTAAATCTCAAAATGCACTCACTCAAAGCACTCCTTAAAATGGAAAACATTGAAATCTGTGCAATGACCAAGACCTGGTTCAAGGCTCCGGTGAGCACCCCAGCATTACCAGACTATAATTCATACCTCACCTTTCAGCCCCTAAATCTGGACAGAACACTAAAGGCGGTGGTGCCTCCATATTCATAAAGGATATGCACTCCTCCAGACTAGTAGCCCAACATAATGCATCAGAGATACTTCAGGTACAACTAACACTGAGTAAGACTGCAATCCAGGTTGTAGCCTGCTATAGATCCCCCACCATGTCCTAAGACTCCCATTGCACATTCCTAAACACACTGGAAAATATTAGGGTACAACCCAATACCCTTATACTGGGAGACTTTAACTACCCCTCCATTAACTGGGAAAATTACTCATGTGCCAACACACTTGCTCAACATTTTCTGGAATTTATTAATTCCAATGCCCTGGACCAACTCATTCTTACCCCAACCAAGGGTAGAAACATCCTTGACCTGGTTATTACTAACATGAGTGACCATTGCTCTACACCAGTAATCAACTCCTCCCTGGTCAGATCTGACCACAAGCTAATCACCATGGATATCCACATCCCACCCTCACCCCCCTACAGGAAACCACCATAAAAAACTTCTTCAAAGCAAATTTTGGGCTTCTAAAAACAGAGGTGGCTAACTTCACAACACCCATGCAAATGGAAAATAGGTGCATGACTGCTGAATCACACACCAATGCACTGTATGAGCACATACACAAGTGCATGGAACAGGCCATACCAAACAGAACCAAGGCACTCTCCTCCAAAAAAAGGAAGCCAATCTGGTGTTCCCCCACCATAAACAAACTCTACAACAGAAGGAAACAACTGTTGCAGAAAAGGGTGAAGTCCCAAGACTGGAAAAACTCCTTTGTTGAACTCAGCAAAAACTGAGATCCATCATCAAATCCTCTAAAGCTAGCTATGAAAACAAAATTGTTGCAGATTCTAAAGACAATCACAAGGCATTTTATAGCTATGTCAAATATCTACATGGCAATACTCAGATCTGCTCTGAGTTACAGCACAACGGCAATACATATACAGAACCAAATGGTATTGCCAACATATTGGCTGACAGGTTCAATGCGAACTTTACCCCCTTTTCACCCCCTAAATGGCCTATCACAATACCTGTGGAATGCCAAGTCCCTATTATCATGGCTACACAGGTAATAACCGCACTGTCCAAAGCCAAGAATACAGCTTCCAAGGGACCTGATAATATCCCCGGCTGTGTTCTACATGAATTACAAAGTGAGCTGGCACCACACCTGAGTACCCTGTTCAATCACAGCCTTATTTCAGGCTTTGTTCCTACCGAATGGCGCACTGCTATGGTCATCCCACTCCACAAAGGGGGAGCAACTACAGACCCTGGGAACCACCGCCCCATTAGCCTAATGAGTCTGATATGTAAGGCTATGGAGCGCATCATTATGGACCTTATAAATAAGAACATAGGGAATCTCCAAACTCTGGACCCCACACAGTATGGGTTTGTGAAGGGTATATCATACCTACTCAACCTGATAGACTTCTTCGAGTCTGTCACCAGAGCTGTGGATGAGGGCAAGGTAGTTCACACATCCTACCTAGAAGGCCTTCGACACCATCCCTCACTCAGGAATCATTGATAGACTCACTAAACTAGGCATAAACCACTATGTAATAAGATGGGTTGCCAACTGGCTCACTGATAGAACCCACACTGTGAAAGTAGCGGACTCCAAATCTGACTACTGAACAGTTACAAGTAGTGTCCCACAGGGATCGATCCTAGGTCCTCTCCTGTTTGGTATCTACTTCTCTGAAGTTCAAGTCAACACAAAGGGACTCTGGCTGACCAAGTTCACAGATGATTGCAAACTGGGAGCCATTACTGATTCTCCAACTGATGTAGACATTCTACAAAAAATAATCCAAGTAATAAACCAGGAGACAACCAAAGCTCACTTCACAATTTAATTATTGTCAATATCCAAAGAATATACTCGTACTGCAGAAAATACTTAAAATAAACGTTTTTAATGTAGAGCGTATACACACAGTAAGCGCTTTCGCCGTAGCTTCTTCAGACTGTTAAAATTCAAACTTACACTCAATTACCTGTATATATACTAATTAATGACGTAATATAGCCAATTAAACATTCTTATCTTTTTTAAGAACACAGTGCATACGAATAATAGTGAACTAAATAAAACAACCCTATCTACTATCTAAAATTTATAATAGATAGAGCATTTAGTATCACACTATATCTGCAGGTATAACTTTAACTAATACAATGGAATATAGCGTTTTAGTGTAAGTTTGAATTTTAACAGTCTGAAGAAGCTACGGCGAAAGCGCTTACTGTGTGTATACACTCTACATTAAAAATGTTTATTTTAAGTATTTTCTGCAGTACGAGTATATTCTTTGGATATTGACAAGAGTTAAATCGTGAAGTGAGCTTTGGTTGTCTCCTGGTTTATTACTTGGATTATTTGCTGCATTTTTTGACAACTTGGGGACATTTATACTGCTGAACGCTGTGTTATTATACTTTTGAATACTTTGTTTTATCTATTTGGCAATCGGCAGTAACATGGCTGACACTTCCATTAACATCGAATTGGATTACCGACCCGATGGCAATGTACAAAGAGAAAATCTGAGTGGTGTGTTTCATGAAGATGGTCTACCTAATGGACCATGCTTTAATAAGGCAAGTGTAATTAATTCTGTAGAAAGTACTGAAAGTGGCGAAGGCCTGAAACGAAGAATTATATCTTGCCTAAGAAGTAGTGCGAATAACCTTCTATTATTGGAAGGGGATGATAATAGCAGTGTTTGTGACATTACACCCCAGAGATTTGAACAGATGCAAGGGGAAATTTCCAAACTTGAATCAGACTTTTTGAAATTAAAATGCTTGTCCACTCAACGACAGCACTTCGAAGTATGTATCAAAAAACATATTATACCGAGAGGTCTAAGAATTCTTAAGATGCCAACAATATCCTGAACTTTTATCGCAATGGCAGAAAATGAATATAGAACTGAGCCGAAAATATATTCAGTTATTACTTGATTTTTTTGCCCCTATAGAGGAACAATTAATACAGTCCATAACCAATCAACAACAATCTATATATGCTGAGTATCCTGAGATACTAGTGAATAGAGCCATTACTAATGTGTTGGATGGTGTTTGTACATATGAGCGAAGATTGCTACTGCAGAAAAAGCATAAAATAGATAGGGACATACGAGACTTTCGTCAATCACATGTCTTTACTTGGCCACGTACTGAGCCAGTAACTACTTCAAGACCACATTCACATCAAGAGGTACGTCCTAGTTTATCTACAACCTCGCAAATTGTGCAGTCTAAATCCAGCTCTTCTAACAGGAATGTAGTTCATTCTTCTGAGCCTTTTGAACTACCACATACTGTTCCTCATAATAATGAACTGATTATACCTCAATCAGAGGCTTTGCATAATCACAATGAGACTAGCAATTATTCTCCAACTTCCTTAAATATGGCTCCAGTAGTTCGTCCTAAAACATCAAATGGTAACATTGTGAACATTGATCCGCATAAAGACATGGCTACAGGATCCCTGTTTCCCCATTTCCCCCCTCCCATATCTGTGGACAAGGGGGGAATGAGAGGTCATTCCCAGAGCAGAGGACGACAGAAAAGGAAACTATCTTCCGAGAGGTTTCCGCAACAGACTCTCAAGAAAATGTGGACCAATTAGAAAATAATTTAGTGTGGAACATTTCTAGTAAAGAATTAGATCAGCATGAAATCAACGTGCTGAATAAAGGTCTTAGCTTTATACCTAGTAAGTGTTGTAAATTGACAGATGTATTGACAGACATAAGACTTTTCACTAGAAACATCATGCTGAAATATCAGTTTAGTAATGGAATTATAAAGTCTACACAGTCATTGAAGAAACTTAGTGACTACACTCCTAATAACCATCCATTAGTAGAAACATTTTTTAAACTTGTTGAGGATGACATATATCATGAACTGTCATACACCAATGATAAGCAGAATAAATTATATAAGCAAAAGCATTATAATCTTACATATAATGAAAGGAAGGCACTTGATAGGTTAAAAGCTGACAATAGCATTACCTTTAGACCAGCAGATAAAGGTGGCCCCCTTGTTATAATGGATAGAGACCACTATTATAGAGCTATGAATGAAATGCTAAGTCATGGCAAGTACTACACCACTATTTTACCATCTATGGTTACACATATTAAAGAAAGAATACGTACTTTGATTATTGATCTTGAGAAGAATGAAGCCATAGATTTTGATATGAAGAATTTTCTATTAGTGGAATATCCCCTTATACCTATCATTAATGGGATTCCTAAAATCCACAAACATGGCACTAATCCACCTCTGCGACCAATAGTGGCTGGTGGGGGGTGGAGTACTGAACCGCTCTCGTTATTTGTGGAGAGTAAATAAAAACCAGTAGTAGATCTCAATGAGTTTATCTTGAGAGATACCAAACAATTCTTGATAGACTTATACCAACACTTTAAAAGTAGACCTTTGACAGTAGACGCCATTTTAGTCACTTTAGATATACAGTCATTGTTTACAGTGATTTGAATGAGGAGGGCATCAAAGCAATTAAGAGATATTTGACTAAACATAGTATATACACAGAACAGTGTATTAATCTAATAGTTACATTAGTTAAAACTATATTGGAGAATAACATCTTCCTATTTGAAGACACATTATATCTGCAGAGGGATGGCGTGGCTATGGGCACATCATGTGCCAATAGCTATGCCAACCTATTTTTAGCAGATTGGGAAGAACTTAGGTTGTTTCCACACCATTTACATCTAAAACACGTGGTCTTTTATAGACGTTTTGTTGACGATGTTTTCCTCGTTTGGCAGGGTAGTCTACAGGATTTGAATCAGTACTTGTTAGATATTAATAATTTTACATCATATTTGAAGTTCACATGTGAATACTCTTACTATAAGATACATTATTTAGATGTTTATGTGGAAAGAACAATGGGTGATTTTGTCAACACAGGAGTATACCGAAAATCTTGTTATCGAAATACTCTACTACATAGAACCAGTATGCACCCATATTATATTTTCAATAATATAATTAAGGGTCAAAGCCTACGTATTTCTCGGTTGAACGTTTTAGATCAAACTTTTCAAACAGAAATTAATAATTTTAAACATAGGTTGGTACAACGTGGGTATTTGGAAACACAAATTAACAAAGAATTGATACATATAGAGGCGGATAGATGTACTAAAGCTATGCCCTATTATTCAGAATATACTTATCATCCTGATGTAAGAAGTAATCTTCCAGATATTGTTCGGGTACCTATATACTATACGATGGACAGAAAAAATATTATGGACATCATTAGTAAGCACTGGCGTATTCTTACTATAGATGATAAAATCAAGAATATAGTGGGAGAACAACCCAGTTACCTATTCAAGAATAAATTTAATCTCAAGAAATTGCTATGTGATCCCAGTATAAGCAATGATACTATTATGTGCCCAGGTACATATCCTTGTGTCTGCTGTAGATATAGTGATTATTTAAAGTTAGATAGTTCATTTATCCATCCAGATACTGGCTACCAATTCTATTTTCATGTTAGAGGCACTTGTGATACGGCTAATATAGTTTATTTAGCTACCTGCGTAGAATGTGACGCATTCTATGTGGGTAAAACTAATAGACCTTTTCGTATCAGGATAAGAGAGCATCTTTACGCAGTTAAGATAAACTATTTGCCAAATGCTCTAGCCAAACATGTATCTCGAGAAGGATCTCAACACAATTTTAAGTTTATGGCTATAGACTTTGTTACACCTACAGCTAGGGATGGTAATATACGCAATAAAACAGAATGTAAAGAAATACAGTGGATCATTAAATTACGAGCAGACCAAGGTAAAGGACTAAACGAAAGAGCATCACTAAAACCTATCCTGAGAGCTAGGTGACTGAAGGTTAGATGAAGAGCTCCTTTATATAAGATAAATGGATAGATATTTAATTTTATTTAATTTAATTAGTGCACATACATATGTATATATTTTTAGATTAGTGTAGTATTTATTAAGTTATTTGCTATATGTAAAAGAATAGGCAATACAATCATACTTAGCTATCCATATATATTTATATACTTATATATATATATATATATATATATATATATATATATATATATATATATATATATATATATATATATATACGGGCTATTTGCATAGCAGGTAACATGGACATGTAGTTATTAATAAAGTTGCCATGTATTAAATCAACTTGGGAGATTTGGGCATGTAGTACTGCAAGTCTTGATGTATGTATAGATATGTATTGTTTTATATATTTTGCTCACGAAATTGATGCGAAGCTTTGAATATGTATTAGTATTTTAGCTTTGACATACTATAATGATCATAGCTAGGTTTTCTTTATAAATTTTTATGTGATACATGTGATTTATATCCAATATGTAATGTTTGGACTTAGCAATTACTAATATGTGTATAGTAGCTGAACATTTTTGAAGCAGCTAGGCAGTATAGCGCAATTAGTGTTCGTTAGAGTTGACCTTTTAAGTTTCAAAGTTAAAATGTCGTAGAGTGGAATTTTTAACGTCTTAAAATTATTATGCAGTGTATATACACCATACATATAGGTATTATATACAATGATGATTATAGTTATGTATTCTATGTATTAGAAGTGATGTTTGTCTTTAGTAGATTAATAAGTAGTGGTAGATTAAGTATGTATCATTGTAAGCATGCATGAAAGCTGAGCATTTTAACCATTGCTCAGAGCTCAGGATACCTGGTTTATATCCAGATAGTATATGGACGCAACTAGAAGAGCATGTATAATATCTACCAGCGTTGTTTTTTATTTTTTATTTTTTATATTATATATATTTTCTATATTAGATCTATTTCAGTTTTACTATAAGTGTACTAAAATGCTATATTCCATTGTATTAGTTAAAGTTATACCTGCAGATATAGTGTGATACTAAGTGCTCTATCTATTATAAATTTTAGATAGTAGATAGGGTTGTTTTATTTAGTTCACTATTATTCGTATGCACTGTGTTCTTAAAAAAGATAAGAATGGTTAATTGGCTATATTACGTCATTAATTAGTATATATAAAGGTAATTAAGTGTAAGTTTGAATTTTAACAGTCTGAAGAAGCTACGGCAAAAGCGCTTACTGTGTGTATACGCTCTACATTAAAAATGTTTATTTTAAGTATTTTCTGCAATACGAGTATATTCTTTGGATATTGACAAGAATTAAATTGTGAAGTGAGCTTTGGTTGTCTCCTGGTTTATTACTTGGATTATTTGCTGCATTTTTTGACAACTTGGGGACATTTATACTGCTGAACGCTGTGTTATTATACTTTTGAATACTTTGTTTTATTCTACAAAAAAGCCTCACTGACACCGATGACTGGTGCCAGAACCATGGCCTTAAGCCCAATGCCAAAAAGTGCATTGTCATTCCCTTTGGGAAAAATCTGGTGCCCATGAACTACCACATAGGCGGTAGTCCACTAAACACCGAAGGTGTGATAAGAGACCTGGTGACACAGGTTGACAGCAACCTCTCCTTTGATAACCAAATTGCCACTGTAGTCAGAAAGTCCTTCTATGTGGCACATCTAATTACAAAAGGTTTCTCCTCCAGGAAGAAAAAGCTCATAATCCCTCTCTACTCGCCCCTCATTAGACCTATTATAGAATACAATGCCCCATTTGGTATGTACCTCACTAGACACCTGCAACAACTGGAATGGCCACAAAAATACCTCACTAAGAAGATCTTAGGCCTTAGACACATGCCCTATACGGACAGACTCAAAAAACTCCAGCTATACTCCGTTTCTTATCACCTACTTAGAGGCGATCTCTGCTTGACGTACAAAGCCATGTCTTCATGTCTGACCCAGAGCTTCTAGATATGCTACACCTAAAGAAATCCCAATCCCTCCGTGCTACACGCTCCAGGGACCTTAACCTCATTACCACAATAAACAGAACATGCTGGAGGGACAGGTTCCTAACCTAGAGACTTCCCATACTCTGGAACAAACTTCCCAATCACATCAAGCAGAGCACTTCACTGGCCCTCTTTAAGAGAAATCTTGACGAGTGGGTGGGCAATAGGAAGTTCACCCCAGGGATCACTTCAGTGGCCTTGCTTGACAGGGGTGTATGGAACAAACTTTGAGTGACATGATGCCAGGGAATCTTCTTGGGTTAGGCTTATATAGGCTCCAGGGCTGTTAGCCTAGTACACACATATGAACCTATGTTATATTAAATATTTCCTGTGGTTTTAAACTCTGATGACACTGTGACTATATATTTAGTATTGTCTTGTTCTTTTATTATTTATTATTAAATATATTTAAACCTTTCATTGTGGCTGATCTGTGCAGAGATATTTAAGTTTTGAGAGTACTTGCATATTTATTTGGTGACCCTGTGGGCCACTCCTAATAGCCTTGCTCTTGGTTAAACTACCATTTGTATTAGTATTAATATTACACAGTAAGACAGGACACCTTTTGTTAAGGGCCCTAAAGTAGTTGATAAGGAGTGACTGGCGGCAGTGAAAACTTCCCTATTGTCTGAGAAGAAAGGGATATATCTAGTAAACCTGTGCCAGTCTTTCCCAGGTGTGTGTGTGTGTGTGTGTGTGTGTGTGTGTGTGTGTGTGTGTGTGTGTGTGTGTGCATGTGCAAATCAAACCTCAAAGAGGGTGTGTGTGTGTCAGCTACTTGAGCAGGGACACAAAGCACTTGTTGGACAGAGAGGGTGTTGGAGATCTTGGTTTGGTCACTCAGCTGGGATCTCAACTTTATAGCTGTGCCAGTGGGGAGTCTTACTGGAGATGTGGAGGAAGAGTGAGAAACCAGCCCTGGACTGACTGTGGTCTCTGTGTGCTCTTAAGGGAAATTGTACTTAATGCACAGAGTTTCCTCTGGAAATACTGTGTGTGTACTTGTTATCCTCCCAGTAAACATCCCCTACTGATGCTAGGGGTGAGGATTGAGACTTCTTGATTACTGGTCCAGTGGAGGGGCATCACATTTGGTTGGCAGTGGTGGGGTCACCACATTACATATTGGTAAACAGTGGTGTGGATATTGAACTCCTGTAGCCTGTAAACAGTGGTCAGTAAAGAAGGTGTTTGTACTCTCAAGCAGCCACATGGTAGACATTCAAAGTGTCATATCACAATAGTTTTTACTTATTTTTGTTAGCTTAGTTAGTGAAAGAGAGCAGACAAGGATGTTAGCAGAGGGTTATGGCAAGCTGACAAGGAGCCATTTGTCTGAGGTATGCCAAGCCAAAGGACTATTGTATGCCAACCTGACTAAAGCAGAAATGATTGCAGCCTTAGCCACAACTGCATCGCAGACCAGCAACCAGGAAGACAACCAGGCTGGACTTCTGGGTGTACAACTCTCAGAAAATGGACAGTTCAACTTTGCCTCAGAGGACTTAAAAATACATCTGGAGTTAAAGAGACTTAAACTGGAGGCCAAACGTTTGGAACTAGAATCAGCAAAGGGACTGTGGCAAGAGAAACAAATTGAATTAAAAGCAGCAGAGGGTCTGAGATGTCTGGAAGCTGAAGAAAATAAGAGGCAGAGGCAACATGAAAAGGAGATGCTGACTCTTCACTAGGGTCATGGAGGTAATGGGGAAAGGAATAACTGAACCTCAAAAGCAATAAAGGTGAGTACATTTAGACCACAATTTACAGAGGGTGATAATTTTGATAGTTTTACTCATATGTTTGAAAGGGTTTGTAAACAGTATAATGCTGACCAAGGGATCTGGGTAGGGTTCCTGACCTCCTTACTCCATGGTAAAGCTGTAACGTCTATTTCCAAATTGTCTGATACTGATTGTTTAAATTATAATACAGTTTAAAATTGTCTACTGGAATGCGTTAACACTTGAAGCTTATAGAAAAAAAAGTTTTGTGAGCGTAGGCACAAGGCAGATGAAAATGTGTGTGAATATATTGCTGACTTAAGCACTTATTTTCATAGGTGGGTGAGTGGGTGTCAGGTCCCCACTTTTTTAAAGCTGGCAGACCTTTTGGTGAGGGAACAAACCCTTAGCACTTTGCCTGAGGACATGAGAATATGGTTGGCAGATAGAGAATACAACACTGCAGATGAGGTGGGGAAAAAGGGAGACCTATGCCTAGCAAGCAGGGCATCACTGCACAGCAAAGTGACACCCAGTGCTGCACATAGGTATAAGGGAACCCATGGTGGGCAGCCTAAACCACCCCAACAGAGTCCATCAATAGCAGGGGAAACCACTAGTTCAGATACACAGGCAGGACCAAGGGTTAAATGTTTTAATGTAACCAGTGGGGCCATGTAGCATATAGATGTCCATGGAGGCAAGGTGGGGAACAAAAGGTGGGGAGCCAGCAAGTGGAAATAACAGAATGTCAGTGGTAAGTTGTCTCGAGACAACAAGGGTACCAAACTACCACAAGAGGTAATATCTTATCTTAGTAGATGGGAACAGGCCACTGCTAAGAGAGACACAGTCTCTGACCTAACCATTGTGAAGCCTGCAATGGTTAAAGAGGAGCACTACTTGCTTGGGGAGTCTACTCCAGTCAGAGCTTTAGGAGAGATCCATTCCAAATACCTTTGGCTAGGGTTCACCTTGACTGGAAGAGTGGAAAAGGAAGCAAACAAGTAGGTGTGTTTGAGGATATTGATGCAGATGTCTTGATAGGGAATGATTCTGATAATGCAGTACCTTGTGTGAATGCAGTTGCATGCAGTCAGACTGGTGAGGTGGTTACTTCAGGGGGAAGCTACCCTGTAGCAGTGAGACTGAAGGTGAGCCACAGCTGCTGGTGGGTACTGAAGTTCCCTTGGACAGAGTGACTGCAAGGGCAGAGGTGAGCAGTAGTACCCAGGCTGACAATGAGGCACTGCTGTCAGAGAATACCAGACTTCCTGTGGAAGGAGAGTTGGGAAGGGTTACAAAGAAAGAGTTGAGACAGGCTCAGCTCTCAGACCTTACAATACAAGGCTTGAGGAAGGTAGCCAGTGAAGCACCTGATCCCCAAGGAAAAGGGGAATCTGTATACTGGGACAAAGGGTTACTGTACAGAAAGTGGACCTCTGATGGAGGGCTAGAGGGTGAGGTAATACAGCAGTTGGTAGTGGCCAGAGCCTTCCATCTGGCACATCTAGCCATAGCCCATGACATTCCCTTTGCAGGTGTTATGGGCATAAAGTGTACCAAGAGACGTATTATGCAAAACTTTTATTGGTCTGGGATTTCCAGGGATGTAACAGGGTACTGCAGGACCTGTGAGCAGTGCCAAAAAGTAGGCAAGGCAAGGCAAGGACAAGGGGGAAGCTCCTTTGATGCCTATGCCTGTGATTGAGGAGCCATTTCAAAGGGTAGCTATGGATACTGTGGGGTCTCTGAGTACTTCAAGTTCCACAGGGAAGAAGGATATCCTAGTGGTAATAGATTATGCTACCAGATACCCTGAGCCAGTGGCTCTGTCCTCCACTGAGGTAGAAAAGGTGGCAAATGCTTTCTTAGAGATTTTCAGCAGGGTAGGTTTCCCAAAAGAAATACTGCCTAACAGAGCTGCCAATTTCATGTCAGACCTGCTGGCTTGTCTGTGGAAGCCCTGTGGGTGAAGCACCTAATGATCACCCCCTACCACCCCCAGACTAATGGTCTGGTGGAGAGGATAAACACTTTACTAAAGACCATGCTGCAGGCATTTACAGACTAGTTTAAGAGGGAGTGGGACAAATATGTGACCCATCTATTGTTTGCTTACAAAGAGGTGCCCCAAGAATCCACAGGTTTTTCATACTTTGAATTGCTGTATGGGCAAAGGGTGAGGGGACCTCTACATTTGGTTCACGATGAGTGGGAGGGTGAGTGTGAATCCCACAATGAGTCTGTTATGGCATTTGTCCTAAACTTCAGGAAAAGGCTCAGGGAACATATGGGCTTGGCCCAGGAGAACCTGGTAGAAGCCCAACAGTAGAAAAAGGTCTGGTGTGACAGGAATGCTCGAGCCAGAGAGTATGCCATAGGGCAGCAGGTTATGATTCTCATTCCTATCAGACAAAATAAGCTGTAGGCAACTTGGGAAGGACTCTTCAAAGTGGTAATAAAGGTCAATGATGTTAACTACATGGTAGAACTGCTAGGCAGGAGGCAGGGACATGAACTGTACCATGTTAACATGATGAAACCTTACCATGATAGAGAGGCCCTTGTGCTAAGTATTTGCAGGAGGAGTCTGAGGGGGATCTATGGCTACAGGGAGCCAGCCGGCAAAATCCCAAGTTATTATGGTGGAGTCTAGGGTTGCAGGCATATGATATGACAGTGCAACACTGTAACGAGGTCAGCAATGCAAAGGCAGCTGGAATCTCAAGATAGGGAATGGGGTAATGTATTCCCAGATTGGTTCATCCCTCTCAAGCAACGCTTCTCAAGGTCACTTGAAATCTAGCTTGAATCTTCAAAGTGGGGAAGAAGTGTGACAAAATGAGATACTGCCATCATAGCTAGCTGGAATTTTGTAAATAATTATATGTCATTAGTGAATATTGAAATGATTTATACAAGGTGCTTGTGTTACAAATGTATTGGAATGGTATGTCATGCATATATTAAACTGCTTGTATAGACATGTGTGTTGAAAAGGTATTTGCAAAGTGCTGTGTTTCAAATGTAACCACAGTGTGCACTACTGGGAGAGAAAAGAAATGTACATGCACTATTGCAACTGTTTAAATGTATATATTTTAATAGTGGAAACTGGAATACAGGAGGTTAACCTCAGTCCGGCAAACTTTAGGAAAATATCTGAAATTAAATTACTTCATAGGCTATGCAACAAAGAGGCTATCTCTCAAATTTTCAACGCAGCTAGCGACACAAAGTCTGTGCTAGGAAGCTTTCTGTATTGTCCTTGGAGTGAACTAATTGCTACTTTTGAAGCATGAAGGAATGCAATTGTTTTATGACTTCCAGCATCTGCCAAATATATGAGCAAAACCACTTGTCTGTATATTTTTACAGGTAGATGCTAAATGCTGCCAGTTTCTAGCAATTGGGGTTTTGGCCTGGGAACTAGAAGTCAGATGACCAGAAATTATGTAATTCTGCAAGCTATCCCAGCAGTAATATTTTAGATATTAATTTGAGAAGTCTCTTAGTGAGACAGAGCAGTCTATATTCTGTCTTGGACCTGATAACAAGAAGACCCATTCACCACACATCTGCCTTGCTCTAATGAAGTAAGTTTCTAGGGAACAGTATAACTGCCTTAGATACAGTCAGGAATATAGTGAAGCTTAGTTTATATTTTTCTCTTTATTTGTGTGAGCCTGTACTGCAATGTTATTTTAAATATTTCCTGTGGTTTTGAACTCTGATGTCACTATGAATATATATTTGGTATTGTCTTGTTCTTTTATTATTTATTATTAAATATATTTAAACCTTTCATTGTGGCAAATCTGTGTTGATATATTTAAGTTTTGAGAGTACTTGCATATTTATTTGGTGATATTGTGGGCCACTCCTAATAGCCTTGCTCTAGGTCAAACTACCATTTGTATTAGTATTAATATTACACAGTAAGATTGGACACGCTTTGATAAGGGCCCTAAAGTAGCTAATAAGGAGTGACTGGTGGCAGTGAAAACTACCTTATAGTCTGGGCAGAAGGGGGTACAGATAGTAAACCTGTGCCAGCCTTTCCCAGGTGTGTGTGTGAATCAAACCTCAAAGAGTATGCGCGTCACCTACTTGAGCAGTGATACCAAGTACTGGTTGGACAAAGAGGGTGCTGGATATCTTGGCTTGGTCACTCAGCTGAGATCTCAACCTTGTATCTCTGCCACTGGGGAGTCTTATTGGGGATTTGGAAGAAGAGTGAGAAACCAGCCCCGGACTGACTGTGGTTTTTGTGAATTCTTAAGGGAAATTGCACTTGATGCAGAGAGCTGCATCAGGAAATACTGTGTGTGTACTTGTTATCCTCCCCGTGAATGCCCCCCACTGTTGCCAGTGGTGTGGATTGAGGCTTCTTGGTTACTGGTCCAGTGGAGGGTCATCACAAGAATAATAATTTTCTCACAAATAAAGGCAGTTTGATTTCTGTACAGATCAGACTCCATTTCACTGTTTATTTTTGTAAACTTCATTTTCAGAAGGTTTATCCTTATAAATATTTTTGTTCTCTGATCTTCTTTCCCTAATTTTTTTAAACCTTTTAAATTGTCTTATCCACTATGATCTTCACAATCTCTTTAAAATGCATTGAATTAAACATTTCTATACTATCTTCCTCAGTGTGTCCTTCTCTGCTGAGCTCCTCTTTCCTCAACAATTTGTTTTATACTTTTTAAATATTCTTTATATTTTTAAAAATTCCCGCTCTTCCTCTTGTGATCATTTATTATTTACATTTTTGTCTCTTTCTCATTTGACTTATTATTAACCTCTAATTTTTATTTGTATTGATTGTATTACCAATTTCTTCTTTTTCATTTTTTTCAAATTTATCTTCCTTTTTGCTTTCAGTCTTTATAATCCGGCATTTACCTTTTCTTATTTAACTTTATATTTTCTTCAACCCCTCCACAGTTTTCATCCTTTTGTACATAGTATCTCCAATTTCTCTAATATTAATTATCAGTTGTTTAAATATTAACTTATGTACTGTTGACATCAAAACTCATTAGTGTGCCTTTTGAAATAATTTCTATTTCTCCTCTTGATTTTCATAATGCATAGTTCTCTCTTTTTCCTCACTTAAATGTTCAGCTTTTCTGTTTATATCTGATACATCGTTCCTTTTCAATTTTGCCTTGTAATTTAAACTCCTGCAGCTGTTTGTGGGGGATGATGTGTAGAGACAAGGATCACAATTTGAATCTTATGATGTACACGACTTATCACTTCCCAATGACTGTATAGACATTAATGCTTTACCTGGGATTTCATATTACTGCTTAGTTTTGAACTTGTTTATGATACTGCCAAATATCTTATTTTTTTCATTTTTTAGATGTACAAATTTTGCCTGACTGGGGCTCTATTTTGGTTCTTATTTTGCTATTACCCCCTCCCTCCTCCTTCCCTTGTCTTGCCTGTATTTTTAATCAAAAATTATATTAAAAAAAAGATGTGAGTGCATATGAGTGAGTTACTAAGTGTTGATTCAGAATCACAAAAATTGACCCTTTTGCAATTGTTTTAATCCCTTTCTCCAAAATATTGGTGCTGTTCTTTTGAAAAGCTTTGCCCCTCACTGCCCCACTTCTCTATGTAATTAGTTCTTAGGTCACACCTGTTTGGAGAAGAGGAGAATACAACAGTTAGTATATAGTCAAGAATCAATATTTTGAGTCAACATCTTCATTACTGAGATTTTAAAATACATCTATATAATATGTTTGTTTACATGGGTATGTATAAATATATATTATATTAATGAATACACACATACACAGTGGCATGTTGAGTATGAAAAAGGTGCATGTGCCCTTATATTTGACTTGGGAATGAAATGTTTCAACAGTTTTAGTCAGTCAGGAAAACTATGAATCAGCGAGTTAACAAGGCACTTATTACCAATTAATACTGCACAAAAAGAGAGAGTCAGCAACTGTGAAGCTGGAAGTTTGGTCTTCATGTGGTGGTTCAGCAGTGGGAGTAGGTAGGAGCTTAGCTAAAATACGTTGGAGATGTGGAGTGCAATGGACAAATTGAGGCTAACTAGTGGACACATCTGAGAGAATTTCCTGGGCTATAAAAAATTGAATAAGTCCAAGGCAAGCACATTGGTGAAATGTAGAGTGGTAAAAATCCAAAAACCAAGAAAAGGAAACCAATCTTCCACAAACGCAAAAAATTTAATGTTGAACAAAGCTTTCAGACAAAACAGTGTACACTGATGAAGGACTGTTTTGTCTGAAAGTTTTGTTCAACATTAAATTATTTGCATTTGTGGAAGATTGGTTTGCTTTTTTTCTATAAAAAATTGAGTCAGTTCCTGACTGAGGGCCACAGCTTAGCACTTTTAAGGTACAGCCTGTTTCCTGGAGACCTTATGTAAGACTGTAAATATTTGGTAGAAAGTAACCGAAGATACTGCATTGTTTTTGTTTAAAACTACACAACAAGTGGATTATTCATTTGATTTACTTTATAGATTTTTGCATAAACAAGTGTTTTCTACAAACTGGTGCCTCCAGTGGTTACTTAAACTTACATAGGAAGAGAATGCAGGCAGCTGGCCAAGGCTTTAACAAATACTGTTCCTCACAATACCTCTGCAAGCATGAGCATTATACTTTTTGACTACCAATTACCTATAGAACTGTTGCCGTTAATTCCCTGCATTGTTTCCACTGCTGGTTTTTTTTTCTGATTTTTCTTTTACTTGTTTCATGTTAACCTTAATCATGGAAAACTAACTGAAAATGCTCATTCATTTAGGAAAAGAGACTGCAACAGCAGCAACAGTTGACTTATGGAAATGCAAGCTAATGTAACTGCTAACTTCAAGAATGTTTCTGCCATGAACACATTAATGAAAGGCAATGACCTAGAATCCTACTAGATGGCTTTTGAGTGGTATGTCACCATAAAGAACTGGGTTCTAGATGCCCTTAATGCTTCTCCTTTCGCTATATTGTTAAATACATACATAAGTTGTATGCTCCTTCTGTGCAAATATGTGTTCCTATGGCAATCTTTTCCAGAAGAGTCTATAGTAAAATTCCGCTTGGCATCCCTAATAACTCTAACATCAAGAAAATGTACCTGTAAGGGCAAACAAACTATGGTAAACCTTAAAAATTGGTACTAGAGTTCATATAGTCAAGTAACAATTCAAGGTCATTGATTGTGCCTGTCCAAACCATGAGCAGGTCATCCACAAAATGCCTGTAAAAAGAAATGAACTGTTTCTGATGGGGCTTAAACAGACTAGCCTCCTCCCATCTCGCCATAGTCATACTGACATAGCTATTGGCACTGGAAGTGACAGGCCAAGCATTAAGGGCATCTGGGTTAAATGTTAAAGATACTCAGTTTTTAAATGAATTAGACCTCTTAATTGAGAAATGTATTGAAAGGAGTTATGATGTTTGACATGTAAATAGTAATCTATCCAAGGTCCCTGTGTTAAGGGGGAATGACGGGAAACCTTATTTCTCTCAGATAAAGTGGGTGAATAACCAACATAGTTAGTAGTAAGAAGGCTGAGTCAAGGACTAAGCATTATATGCCCTTGTTTTACTCATGTAATGTTAAACATATAACAGATAAAGCATCTTCTGTGTGGAGACATGCGTGAATGGGTGCACCTTCATTGAAGTTTGTGCATCAGAGCTGGCAACTCGGCATGTAAAAATCTGCTGCCAATCATTAGTGGACCGGAGTTCCGCTGTGGCGACCCCTAACTGGGAAAAGCCGAAAGACACAACAACAACAACTGGTATATAGTAACTACTGATGACAATATCAGAGAGATAGTGGGTAGTGATCTGAGAGTAGATATCAGGGGATAGATCCCTGGTAAGTAAGGAAAAAAATGAGACTTTGAATGTGATAAGTTAGGTAGGTAGAGTGCAATTGCACTTCCAACTATGGGAGAGGTAAGAATGGAAATGGGTTTTGAAGAGTTCAAAGTTTTCAGAGATTCTTAGAGATGGAGAGAGAGAGTTCCATTTTTTGGCTAAGGTAAAAGATAGAAGTAGTTGCCCAGCGGGATGATTTGGTTTATACATGGAGATTAGATTTTGGTGGACACATCTTAGGCTTCTGAGAGGGGTGTATGAAGGTAAGATGTTAGCACATGCTGGACATATATTAGGTTTGAAAATAAGCTTGTGGGCTGTACAGAGTTGGAGGTAGTCCAGGTAATTGGGAAGTTCTAGCCATTGCAGCTGGTGGAGGGGTATACAGTGGTGAATAGAGAATTTGGATGAGGTTGCGAACTTTGAGATTTTGTTGTAGCAGGTTTCCAGTTTAGAAGAGTTGGAGGAAGATAGGCAGGTTAGTAAGGGAGCACCATACATCAGAGAGGGTAGTAAGTAGGTTGAGGCGAGGGTTTGTTTAGTTGAGGGGGAGAGGAAGTGTGAGTTTCTGTACAGCATGCCAAGTTTCTGATGTGTTTTCTTAATATTTAGTTGAATATAGGTATCAAATTTTAGTTGCCCGTCAATAGTAACCCCAAGAAGTTTGGCAAAAGGAACAATTTCTATAGTGGAGTTAGCATGGCTGATAATTTTGAAGGAGGTTTTGTCAAGATAGATAGATTTTGATGGGGTGAATAGTAGGATTTTAGATTTATTGGCATTTAGGGAGAGATGGTTTTGAAGCATCCAGTTCTCAGTAGTTGAGAAAGCAGTTTGAGTTATAGTTTGGAGCTCAAGGAGGTTGCAGGCAGAGCAGACTAGTGTTGAGTCATCTGCGTATTGTACTATTCTGGTCTTGGGAATTGATGTGTGGAAATCATTAATGAAAATATTAAAGAGCATAGGGCCGAGTATGGATCTCTGGGGTACCCCAGTTGGGGTTGGAAGGAAGGCAGAGGTACCAGTTTTCCATTTCATAGCCTGTGATCTATCAGAGAGGTAGCTGCTAAACCAGGTAATGGTGTTTTGTGAGAGGTTACGTTTAGAAAGGTGGGTATGGGAGACAGTGTCAAACACTTTGGAGAGGTCGAGGAGGACTGTGGATACTAGAGTGCCAGAGTCACAGGGGTGGTTTATTAGGTCTAGGAATGAAAGAAGAGCTGTTACTGTGTTATGGCTAGGACGGAACCCATGTTGTGTTGGGGTGAGGAGTTGGTTATTTGTGAAGAATGGCATTAGCTGGAGGTGGATACATTTCTCAAGAATTTTTGAAATAGGAGATAGTATTGCTATGGGTCGGAAGTTAGAGAAGTTATTGTTATTTCCTCCTTTTTGGAGGGGTAGGATAAAGGCAGTATGCCATAGTTTAGGGACATATGATTCCTGTATGGATCTGTTGATGAGTATGCTGATAGGAATAGCAATGCTGTCTGCTGCTAGTTTTAGAAAGATAGAGGGGATGTTGTCAGGGGCATTGGAGCAAGGCTTAAGTTTAGAGAGAAGTTTTTTATGTATGATGTGGGGATGGGTTTGAGATGAAAAGTAGGAGGAGAGTTTAGGATAGAAGATTGGGGAGAGGATTTAAGATGGGGGAGGAGTTGTTAGGGAAGGTTTTGGTGAGTTCTGCAATGGAGTTAGTAAAGAATGAATTGAACAGTGTAGCTATTTCTGTGTCAGGTTTGCTAGGGTCGGGGCAAGGATTGTTTTTGGTGGCTGGATTAAGAAGGCAGTTGATGGATTTCCAGAACTGATTGGGGTTTGTGGAATGAGTAGTCTGGAGTTTGATATAATATAATGTTTTATCCTGTGTAATATGTTTTTTGGCTAGGTTGTGGAGTTTGTATTTAGGAAGGGTGTCAGGGTGTTTATTGCAGTGATAGTTTCCAGGTCATGTCCCTTTGTAGCATGAGAGTTTTGGTATCCTTAGTAAGCCAGGGAGTTTAGGATATCTATGAAGATTGAGTTGAAGAGTTCTGCAGCATTATCTGGAGGAAGGATTTTTAGATTGTCCCAGTTTATAAGTTTTAGAGAATTGGAGAAAGTTGTGGTGTTGAAGTTTGTGAGATTCCAAGTATGGATATATTGGTGTAGGTGAGGAGAGGATGGAATTGATCTATGGATGAAGGCTGGTAAGTAATCTGTAATGGAGTCTGGTAATTGCCTATGTGGGAGATGTTATTTGGGTGGGAGACAAGGATCCATTCCAATATGGAGCATGCGGGGTTATTTTTATTGGGTCTAGTTATGACATTAGTAAGTTGAGAGAAGTTATATAGATTGATGGATATGGTGGGGTTTTTGGCAGTAATTTCATTCCAATCGATGTTAACATCTCTTAGAATATATGTCTCCGACTTGATATTGGTTGAGGTCCATTGAAGAATTTCCTCAAGAGTATTATTATTATTTCCTGGGGGAATATAGAGGGCTATGACACAAATGTTCTTATAGGTTCTTAGGTTCATAATGATTATTTAGTTTAAGGGTGCCTATGACTAGTTCAGCATTGTTGAACTGAGGAAATGGATTTTGGTAGGGGGTGATGGAGAGTAGGCTGGAGTATATAAGGGCCACTCCTCCTCCCTTTTTTTTTTTTTTTGGGCAGTCATGTCTGAGAGTTTGAAATCCTGGAGGTAGGATTTCTGAGTCCACTATATTAGGTTTTAGCCATATTTCTGTTATGGCTACTATGTCAGGTTGGGCATGGTATAGCCAAGCATGAAAGTGGCCTATTTTGTTTTTTAGACTCTGGACATTGATGGTTAGGAGTCTGAGATATTTAGGGTTGGAAATATGGGTGGTAGTAGGGGGAGTTGGAGTGTTGGTTATAGTAAGTCCTGGGTTGGGGTGTATGTCACCTGCTAGGCATAGGTGGTTGAAGGGGAATGAGATCAGGGGGTTGAGTTTACTTTTGGAGCATATTGTGAGGAATAGTAATGATTTAGAAGTATGATGTTTCATAGAGGTGGGATGTTTTAGTTTGAAGCAGAGAAGTGGGTGTGGTTGTATTAGGTTGGGAGATATTGTGTGGAAGTGAGATAAGGTAAAAGGATGAATGTTGTTGAAGGTGATGGTAGGGTGAGGAGGGGATAGGATTGAGAGGGGTAATCTGAGAGAGGAATATGAAGTAGCATGGTATAGAGGAATTAGAAGTAGTAGGCAAAGGGTAGGGATGAGAGGGGTGTGACAAGGCATGGTGTGGTGTAGGATTACAGAAAGAAATGGCAGGTTGGTTTGTGAGTGAAGGAGTGGGGAAGTAGTTAGATATAAGGTGTGTATGTGAGTATAAGAGGGAGGGGTTTAGAAGAGAGTGACGGTACCTTGTTGATTGGGAAGGGGAGAGGAGAAATGGTATTGGATGATTGGAGGGGAGGAGCTTGTGAAAAGATGTGTGTTGGTTGAGGGGCTGTATAGCTACAAGAAAGTTAGGAGCACTGGGGGGTTGGTGGAATTTGGGGGTAGGGTAGGGGAGCGGAGTGAGCCCGCAGGATGAACAGAGCGGGTAGACCCAAGGAAAGAAGGCAGCAGGGCAGTGTGAAAAAACAATCGGTCTGGTGAAGGTAAGTACAGAGGGAGGTAAGCAGGATGGTTAAAGGGATACTTGTGGTACTGTACAAAGGGAAAGGAGAAGACAAGTATCAGAGGTGGATGGAGGGTAGGACTGATACTAAGCAGTTAAAAAGAGAGAGAAATGACTATTAAGATGTTATATTATAGTGAGTGAGAAGGTGTGAGGGAAGAGAGGTTATTGATGGGTAGACACTGCCACCTAGTGGACAAAGCTTGTAATTGTAGGGAGAGGAACCACTATATCAGTTAAATAGATGTAGGGAGCAAGGCGGCTCTCATATAGGGAAAAAAAGGATCCAGGGATGAGGCAGGTCTGAGGGGATTCACAGTAAGAAGGGTATGGCTGCTGGTTATTCTGGCTGGGATCCTTTACTAACACCAGGCAAGTAGTAGAGCAATTTCACAAGCAAAATTACATTAGGTATGGCAGCATATTACATACTTTCTTTAATCCTTTAATTTCACTTCTGGGAGAAAGGTAGGACTATCCCTGTAGGGAGTCAGGCAGACAGGGTAAGACTTGATATCTTGAGAATGGTCTTGGATGTCCAGGAGGGCTGGACCAGTAGGCAAAGTAAAACTAGGTAAAGAAAGTTGAAGATTTTATTTAATCCTTTAATTTCACTTCTGGGAGAAAGACTGTCCCTGTAGAGAGTCAGGCAGACAGGGTAAGACATGATATCTTGAGAATGGTCTTGGATGTCCAGGAGGGCTGGGCCAGTAGGCAAAGTAAAACTAGGTAAAGAAGGTTGAAGAGTGGGAGTGTGGGATAGCAAGGCCAGGAGCACACAGTAGCCAAGAGAGGATCCAGGGATTTGAATATCTTGACATGCCTCCACATGGGTCTATATCATATGTTCAAAGTTTTATAACTATGAACATTAAAATATCGAATTTGAATGTTTGAAGTTATAAAACTTTGAACATATGTAAAAAAAAAAAAAAAACCCAAACCCAAAACTAACGGCTGTAGGCAGGGGGGGGGCAACCCCCCCACTCTTTAAATATACCAACTCTCAGACCACACTACAGTGCAGTAAGGGTAATCTTCCCTTTACCGCACTACAGTGCGGTCTCGGAGTTGGTATATTTAAAGAGCGGAGGATGTGTGGGGTGCAGGGGACTAGTCAGGTAAGTTCCGTTTGTTTTTTTTGGGTTTTTTTTTGTTTTTTTTTTATTATATGTTCGATGTTTGAAACTTCTAACATTTAAATTTGATTATTTAATGTTCATAGTTTTCAAACTTAGAACATATAATATAGACCCCCCCTCCACATATACCCAACAGGGACTCTGGAATGATACCCTGTGGCACGTGTAATTATAGTGAATTACTTGACCTATCTGGGACTTTTGTACATCCTGATACTGGGAAAGAATTCAAGTTTAGTGTTTGGGCTGGTTGTGATACCTGTCATCTGGTCTATCTGGCTTATTGTACAGAGTGCCACTCATTTTATGTTGGAAAAACTGATAGGCGCCTTTAGGATAGGCTAAGGGAACATGTCTGTAATATCAGAAATAGTATCTGCACTAATACCTTGTGTCCTTCATGGATCTTCACACTCTTTTAAATTTATGGTGATACAGCTTATTAGTCCCAGTGAGCGAAGGGGTGATTTGGTAAATAATACTGAGACATCAGAAAGTAAATGGATGATTAGGCTAAGGGTGGACTGTGGAAAAGGGCTTAATTATAAAATTCCCCTGAAACTGGTTTTAGCTGTTAGGAGTTTGAAGTAAATTATTTAGGTATATAATAATGTATTTTTTTATTTGCTTATGACATCATGTTTTTATTTTTTCACTGGTTACTTGTTTCTAAATGAGTGTTTATGGATGGCTTATACTGACTACTTCTTTAAAAGCTACTCATCTAATTGTGATGTAATGCTGATGTTTGAATGACTGTGAAGTTTTTATTGGACTATGCCATTCAATTATACCTATATAAATGTTGGTTTTATTGAACTTTTATAGTTTGAAGAAATAGTATTATGGTACTGTGAAAGAGCTTACCTCAACAAAGTGTCTGTGGATCTATTTATTTGGCTTTGTTTTGGTCTCACCTTTGATATGTTTTATTATTTGGACTTGTTCTTCTTGGTGTGACTATTCATCTGAGCTCCTGGATTTTTCAGCGTATATTTAGCTATACCATAATACTTTATTCTGTTTGGCAGAACATGCCTTATTTTCATTTGTATATAATAAACTACATTATTTTTATTAAAAAACTGATGATCTTGGCTACTTTAATCTTCCATGTTGGTGGACTGTAGCTGACATTTCAACACAACCTATTAATGTCAGAGTCCCAAGGCTACACCTATTACTGCCAGCATGAGTACATTTTCCCCTGAAGATAAAGAGAATATCTTACAGCATGTGATGGTCATTATAGTTAAGTTGATGTCTACTCCAAGAACAGTAGTACCATTAAACTGAGTTTACCCAGGAGGAAAACCTCAAGGCATATCTTACTACCTTTGAGCAGAATGCCCACCAGGAAGAATTTAACCAAACTGACTGGGCCAGAATCTTACCAGCCCATCTAGCTGGAGAACCACTTAGAAGCCATATGAACATGTAGGGGACTGATTACCAAAACTATAACATCAAAAAGGCATTATTTGCCATAGCTGGTCTGACCTCAGATAGACAAACTCAAAAATTTCACAGCTGGATATTTTCTCATAACAAAGAAGTATGATCGCAATTATCTATCTTTAAACATATACTTAGTTTACAAATTGTTCCTGAGAGTCAATATGATAAAAAAAATAATAGACAAGATAATTTACAAGTGTAATAAAAAGATCTTTACATACTTTATGAAAGGGGTTGCATCAAACTGATGCAAAAGACTGAAAATCTTATTGCTTTACTAGGAAATGTTTATGTCACAAAATTATATCTAGAATTGAGCTAAGCAGACCTGCAGTAAAACCTGTGCCAAATATTGGTAATAAACTGCAACTAACAGTTGTAGATCTTTTAAGGTGTAAAATAAATACAAAAAGAAAACAGATAAAATATTTGGAGGCATAACTAATTTATTTTAGGCTTATGAGGGAGATCAAGGACAGTTGCAATATGATCTTATGAAACTTTAAAAACATTACTAACTTACCTTTATTTTGTCTTCAAACTGTCTAAATTTCTCTAAATATTAAATGATTGTCTTATACCTTGTATCAATTCTTTTTTAACACCTTTATTGAATTATTACTTGTGACTTAGGCAAGTTTACATTTCTACAAAATTAATCAAATTGTATTAAATTAACATTAACAAACATTATACTTCACATATATTGCTATATATCATATAACCTAAACAACATTACATAAATTATTTAATTCCTGCCCCCTTATTTTAAAGAAACATCTTTATTAAACCATCACTTATGACATAAGCAATCATACACTTAGTTAAATGAAAATAAACCACACCAACAAAATCCTAATTGCAAGCATTTTACATCACAAACCATACTGGCACACTCCCAGTTGCAAACATTATACATCACTTATAATCTACCCAATCATTTTCAGTCAAGCATTACATAGCGCATTTAAATCCTGCCTTCTTTTACACTTCATTCCTCCCTTGTATGTATTGATCCCACAGTTCCCATTTTTTTCATATGTAGTTTGCTCCTAACCTTTTTTAAATATCTCATTTCCAGTTATTTTATCTCTGTTACTATATTCACTACTTCTAATATAGTTGGTTTAGATTCTGATTTCCATTTTCTAGTAATTGCTTTTTTGGCAGCCACCATAATTAGACACAGCAAGGCCTTACCATGTCTAGGCAATTCTGATTCTGTATAATAGCTCAGAAATATCATCTCCCCTGTCACACCATTCTACTCACCCAGCATCATAAAGCCCTCCCAGCCACCACACTCCCAGAAAATATGTTCTCAAGTACCTCTTTCTTCCCCATCACACCTTCAATATTTGCTGTCTACCTGAGGAAACATTCTCTAGAGTCTACTTGGAGTATAAAAATATCTATGTAAACATTTCCAAGCAAAAATCCTAAATCTTCTAGTTTTTGTTGCATAACATATACCCTTCCAATTTTTTTTTGTGAATTGCTTATCCAATCTGTCTTCCCAATCCTTTATAACCTCCTCTGATTGATTCTTATAGTTATCATGCAATATTTTATATGCTCTACAAATTATTCCTTTTTTAATGGCAGCTTTTGTTTTTAGATTCTACTAAAAAATTTACCATGCCGGTCTTTTGATTAGGACCGCCCTATTTCATTCTCTTTGCCTATACTCTGATATCAGTCCTTCATAGGGAAGGCAATCTGTAACCTGCAGTCCAAATAAATTCTTGGCCTCTTCCTATCCTATTACCTTTCCCTCTCTAGTTATTTGCTCCCAGTACCTTGGTTTCTTTACCAGTTTTATCCAATAAATACCAGCTCCCTCTTGCCTATTGTCTATATCACTAACTGCAGTATTCCCAATCGGCAGAATCTCCTTTCTGCATTCCTGTGTTGGCTTAATTCTTAGAATACTTTCTGATACTTTATGGATATAATATTCTGTATGATCATTGTTATTCTCCTTAAAGGCCTGCATCCAAAATCCCAGTCTCTCCTTGTTTCTTGAGCTTCCCCATGTTTCAACATCATCCCTTTCCAATTTGAATTATAGTTTTCTGCTTGTGCTATGTATAGGAGCTTTAACTGTGTAGCTTTGAAATACCCCTTCAAAATGGGTAATCCCAATTCACCCTGTTCTATTGGAAGAATCAGCTTAAGCCACTTGATTCTTGCTACCTTCCCCTCTCGGATAAAGTCTTTCAACTCTTTAATAATTGCTATCCACAACATCTCCTCTGGTTGAGGAGGATGGTGTAATGGATAAGGTGGTTACCTTACAAACACAAGGCACATGGGTTTATTTCTCATGAAAGGGACATTGATTAGGTTTAAAATTACTTAAAAGGGTAGGTAGCCTAATATTTGCCTATGAACTTCACATAATATAAGTTTTAAGTGGGAGGCTGGCATAATGTTTAAGGTGTTTCCCTTACAGACACAAAGTGCAGAATTTGATTATCAAATGGGGTAATTGTCCAGACTTAAAATGGCCCATAATGGCAGTTAGTCTAGTACTAACCTATGATAAAAATATGCTGGACCTGTGTATAAGACTAAAAAATATTTTGACTGCTTTAATGTTACTATCCATATCCATATACCAAAGCTACCATTTTCTCAGTTTTTGTATTATCTTTTGTTTAGTCTCTTCCCCAATATCCTTAGCTGCCACACCAGAATCACTTTAATCTATATTCCTAAATATAGCATTTTATCAGGTCCCCATAAATATGGATATTGCTGAATCACCAGTACATAATTTGTTCACTATTGCCTTTGTTTTAGCTTCATTAATTCTGTATCCTGAGAATATTTGAAACTGTCTCAAAATGTTCCACAGTACTGTAATGTCTCTTTCTAGTTTTGTCGGGTATAAAATAATATCATGTGCAAATAGAGCCAGATTTTCTTCAATACAAAACCAATTATATCCTTGAATTTCTGAGCTTCTTGTTTTCTTTACCAGTGGTTTATACCTTGTATCAATTCTTAATGTTTTCATATTGTCTGATTTTTTATAATTATTTAACAGCAGATGTTTTTGTTTTATTTTTGAAGATTGTAAAATTATTGTTCTTAAAATGTTTTATAATAATTTAGAGCTTTTTTCTGAAGAGCTTAAATGCATTAGATAGCATATGTATGACGACATACAGTTTAACTTGTGTTGTGCAAACAGTTTTGATTTATCTTTAGTTCCTCAATACAATCCACCCTTTGTCACCTTTAAAGTGTCACTTTATTGCATCAAAGTATTCTTTCTGTTACAAATAACTATGACATTATTATAACTGTCAAACATCTATGAACTTGGATGCTTTTGTTTTAGAGATTTCATTACCATTGCACATTGACTACAATAAAACAGTTAAGTAATACATTTTAGATGAAGTAATAGGCTAAAGCTATACCCTGCGGTGGTGGTGCTGCTGTAGCATTGTTGACTCACAACAAGACGTTGTCCGTTCGATTCTCAGCTAAAGCGTCTTCTGTGGGGAGACAGGCGTGAAGGGGCATACCTTCATTGAAGGTTGTGCGTCAGGGCTGGTAACTCGGCACGTAAAAATCTTCTACCAATCATTAGTGGACCGGAGTTCCGCTGTGGTGACCCCTAACCAGGATAAGCCAAAAGACACAAACAAACAATAGGCTAAAGCTATAATGTCAGGATGTCTAGGCAGCTGAGCACAAATCTATGAGAGAAAAATTAGTAACCTAAAGAAGTATGCAGCTAAGAATGGTTGTTGGATTTGGAACACTTGGATGAGATTAGTGTGCATTCTGGTTTATAGCGTTAAAATTCTACACAAACATGTAACTGTTTTATCTGGGTTTTGACTAAAAGTATAGAAGTATTGCAACAACTTTGGCAGGGATGACTGAATAACAGGTTGAATTTTTTTTTCTGTTTTGGGTTTTAAGGGCTATTGTGGTACTTTGGGAAGTGGCTTATTTGGGAATTTCTCATCTGTTTTTGGTCATGCTATCTGTGGTTCCCCTGCCATAATCTCTCACCTTTAGCCTCACAAGAAATATCTAAGTATAACCCTTTGGGGGTACAATAGATGGTATACGCCAACTTGTATAGAAAGTCTTATTCCATTAAGTTTCCTGGAAGTGTAGTACTTGTAAGAAATACATGTATTTTTTATTGGACCTAGAGGGTATAAATCCAACAAAGGTATATTGCTATGTGAATTTACTTTAAGCACTGATCTTGTAGTAATTTATCAACTAAAAATGGAATATTACAGTGTTCTCTGCTTAGTTTCACATAAAGTTCCTTTTTTAAAAAGTTGTCACTAATGCATTTAAACATGTTTTCTATATCCTGCCCAAGTATTGTCAAAGGGATTTTCTGACTTTTCTGAGTCTGAAACAGTGGGGGAGGAGAGAAACATTACTGTATTCTGTCTGCCTCGAGTTCTAGTATTTTTGCCACAGCTGTCTGTAGGGGCATTTTTCTCCCCAGTGTCCTACTTTATCACAATTGAAACAGGGTTTATTAGAAGGGGAGAGGGAGGAGGGACACAAGATTGAACCCACCTTTTTCCTCCAGTATTATGCTGCTGGGGACTGGTTGCCCACTACTTTGAGACTGTTCTTGCCTCCTTTCTTTCTTTTATAACTTTTAATTTGTAAATCCATTATGTTGTTCATTGCTTTTTTCCCTTTTCTAGATTTTCACTACAAAGTTCAGCATACTGAAACAGTTCTTCCTAATGTTTCAGACTTCCAGTCAAGCATTAGCTGATTTAAAGCAACCTGAATGGAAGAAAGTAAACCCTGCACAAATGCAGAACCAATAGCCTGTGGTGCTGTTGTTTCAGCATCTTGAATACTGGAATGTCTCTCAAATACAGTTTTAAGTCATTTAAAGTAATCTCCCATAGATTCAATTTTATTCTGTTTACAAGCTGTTATTTTAGTCCAATCTGGTTTCATAGGACATTTCTTACCAGTTTGCCTTTAAGAGTATTTCTCATTTATTTTTTTAAACATGTATAGTCCCCAGTTGATGATGATTGTATTTCAGGATCTATGTCTGTTTTATAAATATTTTTTCATTGATTTCAGGAGCAACTACCACTCTTAGTAATTGCCACAAGTCTGCAATATTTGTTCATAACATACAAAACAGTATGCATCTCTTCCTTAAATTTTATAGGATTAGTTTTCATCTTAGGAAATGTTTTGGTTGTGTGCTATAGATCAGTGTCCACAAGTGATCATAGGATCATAGGAAGTTAATAGTCTATTGGCCCTGAGGCCCTTACAAGCCTAGCCAATAATTTATCCCATGTTCCAACAAGTCAGCACCTGATGACCCTGTCCAGCAGGGACACAGGTGGAATCCCAGGGATATATTTTCTGTCCCCCATCCAGTTATCCAGGTTTCGCTTAAAAAGGGTTAATGAGGTACTTTGCTTGATGTGGAGCAGGAGTCTATTCCACAGAAGGGGGAGTCTCTGGGACACAAATCTATCCCACCAACAAGTCCAATTGATGTCACAGACCAGGTTGACGTTGTGCATGCGGGTTACTCGAGTGAAGCTTGACTTGTGGATATGCAGTGGTCCCATCAAGGTGGGGTTTAAGATTGCTTTGTATGCCAGACAGAGGTCACCTCTTTGGAGTCTGTAGGAGGCTGAGTAGAGGGACAGGGCCTTTAAGCTAGATGTTTGATGCCCTGGATTCTCCAGGTGAGGAACCTCTGTGGTCTCTTCAGCTGCTGCATGTGCTTTGTGAGGTACATGCCAAAAGGGGCATTGTACTCAATAATGGGTCTTATAAGGAAAGAATACAGGGATGTTATGACCACCTTGTCCCTAGATGAGATACCTTTACTAATAAGGTGGGTCATGTAGAAAGCTTTCTGTAAAATGGAGGCAATATGATGGTCAAAAGTCAGTTTGCTATCAACCTGGGTGCTGAAGTCCCTCACGAATGATAGCATGCTTAGGACCTGGTTATTAATGTGATAATTTATGGGGACATCACTCTCTCCAAAGGGGATGATGATGCATATTTTTGGCATTCAGTTTAAGGCCATGTTTCTGGCACCAGTTATTTGTTTGGGTAAGACCCTCCAGGAAAATGTCCACATCACTAGGGGAATTGATGACAGTGCCCAGCTTGCAATCATCTGCAAATGTGGTTAATCAAAGCCCACTGGTTTTGGCCTGCACCTCAGAAAAGTATATCCCAAACAACAAAGGCCCTAAGACCAATCCCTGGGATATACAGCTAGTAACGGTTTGACTGCTTGAGGCGGCTTACCCCATTTTGCCTAGGTGGGTTCTATTAGTGAGCCAGTTTGCTACCCATCTGGTAACATATGGATTGATGCCTAGTAGAGAGAGTTTATCTATTATACCCAAGTAGGGAATAGTAACAAAGACTTTGGCCAGGTCAAGGTAGGAGGTGTGCACCATCTTCCCCTTGTCCATGGCTATGGTAACTGTCTGAAAGAAGATGACCAACAGGCATGACCTCCCCTTGATGAAACCAAACTGTGTGCGATCAAGTGTTTGGAGGTTGTCAATGTCTTTGTTAATGAGGTTCATGATAATTTGCTCCATGGCCTTGCAGATCATGCTAGTTAGGCTCATGGGTCTATAATTTCCTGGATGGATGGATGGATGGACCCTCCACCTTGGTGCAAAGGATGGACATTAGATATTTTTATTTCCTCTTTCTATAGGGATTTTTATAAGATGTGCCTTTAGACTCTCTTGCTTTCCAATCCTCACTACTGGTTTTAATGTCTTTTTTTCCTGTCCCTAAAATTATACGTTTGAACTGTTTCTTTTTTTTATTGTCCCCATTCTTCCTCCTCTTTTTTGTAGTCTCTCATCTGCTAGAGGGGCAGTAGGAAGTGGATGGAATACAGGCTCACAGAGTATAGGTGTGTGTGGGTAGTGTAGATGGATATTTCCTTTTTTAGATGTATCCTCTTTTTGGCCAATTATATTCCCCTCAGCTATTACTGGATAAAGGGATTTCATTTTTTTCCCTTTCTTGCTAGTTTGTTAAGGTAAATCACCCACTGCAGCAATATTTTGTTTGTATCTTTTAACTCATGTAATGCAGAATCCTTATCCCTCTTAAAGGCTTCACTGTACCAGTCATAAAATGTATCCCATTAAGCTACCTCCATTTTAGTTCCATTCCTTCCCAATGCCCTCTTAGATTTATTATTTTAGTATGAACAAAATTCCCATTTTGTGGAAATTGCAAATCAGAATCACCTTTTGTAATGCCATACAACTAAGCTAAGTAACTGAAATTAGATCCCATATAGTAAGTAGATATATAGCATACTGGAATACCTTTGGAATGTGTAGGAATTTTACTCTGTCTGCTTCCATGATTGACCATAACCACTCTCGCAAGCACACAGTGTACAAAGATGAAGAAAAGTCCACTATGCTTCATGTTCAAATTATAACTGAGAGCCACCTTATATATAGATATACAAGTGCAGTGTGTTTGGTCATGCATTCTGTTGGTCAATAGTCAGAAGTACAGGGTTGTTTGTTTGAGTGTCTGGTTTATTGAACAAATATTTTTATAGGACATGTGCTGTGTCATAACAGGTAAGTGGGATACATATTAGGGGTTTGAGTGTGAATTTGCGTGAAGGTTTGTGGGTTAGAGTTAGAAGAAGGGTTAGGGAAGGGATAGATTAAGTGTATGTGTGACTGTGTTTGTTTTAGAATTAAGGTAAGGATTAAGTAAGGGGATAGTTTTAGTAGTGTACACACACATATGTCTGTGTGTGTGTGTGTGTGTGTGTGTGTGTGTGTGTGTGTGTGTGTGTGTGTGTGTGTGTGTGTGTGTATGTACATATGTGTTGGTATCTGTGTGTCTGAGACTGCCTTGTTTGGTAGTAGTGCTAAGGAAAGTTTCTTTTTTAAGTTAAGGTACAAGCTTAGGGGCAGGGATAGAGTTAGGGCTAGGGTTAGTATGCATTACTAAGGTGATAAAGGGAGGCAAAGTCATAATGTTAGAAAGTTCTAAATATATAAAAACATAGGTAGGGATATAGGGAGAGGAAAAACTTAAACCACTTAAAGCATAAACCTATGGCAGAGCAACCTGCAAAAACAGAGCCTGAAAAAGAAAAAAAACATACAAAATAAAGTATTGCAACCTGTGGTGACAGAACAACCTGCCAGAACAGAATCAGTAAGAAAAGAACCAGTAGAGGGAAGCAGTTTACACAATAAAATATTACAGCCTACAGAGTTGCAAAGCAGAGAATAGAATTGCTTTTGCAGCCTGAAAGTGTTGTAAAGCAGAGAGTAGAAACAACTAGCAAAACTAAAAAGAAGGAAACAATCACTAAAATAGTAAATTCTGGGGAAGTGGAGTTAGAAAGCATGACAAGTGCATATTCTGAGCATAATTTTATTCTTTCTGTCAAGATACAAGAGAAACCCACAGAAATAAAGAATTCTAAGTAGTAGATGAGTGTGGAAGAGGAATAACTTATCAGTAAGGATGATTTTGCTAGTATATTGAAAGATGAAGAAATCAACCTGGACAAGGTTATAAACCCACTTTTGTCAGTGCAAGACAAATGAAATGAGGGAAGACTTTAGGTAACAAGCATCTCTAAGTAAGGAGAAGGAATAAAACTAAAAACAAAATGTGCTCTGACAAACCCAAAGAAGAAAAAGAAAGTTCAGGGGTAGTTTGATTCACTGTGAGGTACATGGAAATCAACAGAAAGGATGTAAAATGAAGGTATTATATACTGAGAGAGAGAGAGAGAGAGAGAATGTGAGAGATACAATAACCTTGAAAAGAGCTCTAATAAAGTTACTGTTGAATTAAAATAGTTGAGCTCTAAGTGAAAGGAAAATGGTTCTATGCCTCATGTTCACAAAGAGAAGAAAACATGAAAAGTCAAATAAGGCTGAGATGGCAACTGACACTAAAGAATATTTGTATGAGTTATCTTTTCCTAGGAGAAGAGTTAGACCATGAGACTACAGTATATGTGTTGGAAAGAGTGGATGTAGTACCCCTCTGTCCCATAACAGGCAGACTTTGAGGAAACCTTAAGGTAGGTGGGTTGACCTTCAGGTAAGCTACTTAAATTAAAAAAATGAAGTAGGAATGTGATAGTTTGAGAAAAAAATGAAAACATATAACTAAAGTTACATGGGAAAGAAGTACTTTTTACTTAATTACAAAATGAGTTACAAAATGACTTGCTGCACAGAGTAAATAATGAAAGAGAAGAAGTAGTATGACAAGTGTTAGTCCCCAAGCTTTTCAGAAATCTAGTGATGGGGTCAGCACATAGCCACATACTAAATGCACACTTCAGAATGGATAAGATTAAAGAAAGGATCCTAGCAAGGTCTCATTGGCTAGGACTAATGAAAGACACTGAGAACTTCAGTGCTGAATGCAAAGAATGGCAGAAGACATCTCCACACTCAGGTTGTAAAATTCATTTTCATTCTCATGCCTATCACAGAGGTGGCATTTGAACATAGTGCTATTGACACTGATGGGCAATTTACTGATTTCATTATTATCACCACCATCAACCCCCTTTTTAGATTTCTAAAAGTGGTATGGCATTGTATCAACTGTTTCCACCTCTCTTGATTCAGAGCTATTCTCCTATCTTCTTCAGCAGTCATGTTTAACTGTGACAGATCTTCTCTTACAAAAACATTCATATCTTAAATGGATGTCCTCATACCCTCTTGCTTTCCTCCTGTCTCTCCCACATTTGATTTACCAAATCATCTTCATCTTTCTTGTACATGTGAACAAACCATCATAATCTCTCCTCCTCAATCTTCTCTGCAATTGCAGTTACTTTGGCTTCCTCTCTGATGTTCTCATTTCTTCACCAGTCCCACAGTATGCATCCTACTACCCATTTCAAGCACCCCATCTCTCCATCTTCATTACTTCAGGCTTTCTCAGCTGGTCTGCCTTTACAAACCAGGTTTCTGTGTCACAGAGAGGCACTGGTGACACCACTATTTTGTACACCTTACTTTTCAGCTTCTTTGGCATTCTTCTGTCACAACACTACTCCTGACAAAAGGTTGGCTGCAGCATCTCTGATTCTAGCTTTGACCTCCTCTCTTAGACTTCCTTTTTCAACAACAACTTCTAAATATTTGAAGCTGTTAACCCGTTCCATTATTTTCCATTCTCTTTTGATTTTTTCCATTTGCTGCCATGATTGCTGTCTTGTCTGTACTAAGTTTCATCCTATATGCCTTCAATTTTGCATTCCAGTCCCCTATCATTTGCTGAAGTTCCTTTTCAGAGTCTGCTTGTAGTGCCACATCATTCATCGTCTGCGTAGAGCAGATTTGTTGATATTTCCCCTCTGACCTGCTTTTTGATATAGTCCATCACCAGCATGAACAGGAGTGGGCTCAGATTTAAGCCTTGATGCACACCTGCTGTAAACAGTTGACCCTCTGTGAGTGCAAACTTGATCCATACTAAGGTCAGTGGGTCCTTGTACATAGCCTGCTTTAATTCTTCCAATGTTTCCAGGACAATGAACCATCACAAGACTTCCAAAACTGTCTTTCTTGGGATCTTGTCATGTGTTGTCTTCAAATCTAGAAATGCCCAGTTGGAGTGTTTCCTCAGCTTTAGGTTCTCCTTTACTATCTGTCTCATTGTAAACATTGATTCCATGGTACTGCATTTTGATCCAAATCCAAACTTCTCATCTTCTATATCCCTTTTTACTACTCTGTACAAATATTTATCAATTAGGCAGAGCTCCTCGCCATCACTCTTCAAGCAAAACCTTGACAAGTGGATGGGAAACAGAAAGTTTACCCCGAGGATTACTTCAGTGGCTCTGCTGGACAGAGGCACAGGGAATTAATCTAAGGGGGCGGCGAAAGCCAACACATTCTGGCTAGGCTTATAAATGCCTTTGGGCAGATAGCCAAGTACCTACCTATGAACCTAATCACTAATAACAGTTTCCAATGTATTTTAGTTATTTATAGTACTTGTTTTAGACCATGTAATTCAGTAACCTGAGGCTACCCATATAAATAAGGGTAATGGTAAATACAGTATATAGCTAAGGAGCTATTCTTATTATTTTTTAAAGTAGGGATACCTAAGGAAGTTCTGGCTGACCAGGGGACTCCATTTATCTCCAGAATAATGTGCCAACTGGACCAGCAATTTAAGGCCAAGCATTAAAAACCTCAGTGTACTATCCCTGGACAGACTAATTAGAGAAGCATTTTAACCAGCCATTAAGTCCATGCTGAAAAAATATACCTGAGGAAGATTGCCAAAACTGGAATCAGTTAATATAATTCCCCCGGTTATGCCTCAAGCTTTTGCAGGGTTCAGGTGTTCTAAATTATATGGGAGGCACCCTTGTGGATGGTTAGATATTGCCAGAGAAACTTGGGAAACACTTCACATTTAAAAAGGAATGTTGAACAATATACCAACTTACAATATAGGTTGAAAGTGGTGATTCCTATAATACATGAACTCAGGGGAAAGACTCCAAATTACACAATAAGGGGCATATAACAGAAATGCAAGGACCAAGGAATTTAAAGCTGGAATCCAGGTATTAGATTTGGTCCCATCATCAGAGAACAAATGTCTCATTAAATGACAGGGTCCATTTGAAATAACAAGAAGTTAAATGAGGTAAACTGCAGTGTCAGATGGGTCAGTAAGAGAAGACCAGAACAGATATGCCATATAAACCTTCTGGAACCATGGAATAAGTACAAATCTTTGTAGCTAGTTTAGCAGCAGGGACTACTAAGTAGCAAAAAAAGAAAACAGGCCTCTATTTCTGCAATTCATTTACATGACTATCATCAAAGAGAAGAAAAAAAGAAGTAAAGGAGTTTATGTTAAATAGCAAAGAAGTGTTTTCTCAGCTACCTGGCAGAATAAACCTGAGTGAACCCCATATTCAAACTATTCCAGGAGAAAATTTAAACTTGAAACTTTACAGTCAAAATGTGAATGCAACAGTCCCATCCCTAAAACCTAATTAAAAATTGGATGTAATGATTTTAAGTGTCTGAATAGCATTTCAGATTTAGACAGTTGCCCAATCTCTAGGTCCAAAGAAACACAAGAAAGACTGGAGAAGGCAAAATCTGCATTAAATGAGCTACAGTCTTTTAAAGTATGGTACTAGTTTCACTCAACCTATTACAACACGGAAGATTTTTCAAAGACTTACAGGCCAGCCAAGGGTTTCAATCTGGAAGGGTCAGTTTTAGCATAGCATGGTGGAACTCCCAAATAAAAAAAATGTGAAAATCTTGTAAATAGTGCTGTATTTTGTGTGTAAAGCATCTAAACAGAAATATTGTTTAAGAAGTATTTCTTTTAAACGTATTCAGTAAATAAACATTTTTTTTTTAAGAACAGAGAAGAACTTTTCTTGTTTTATCCAGATAAATGCTCCTATCACTTTCATTGAGAATACTGTTTTAAGAGAAGATTGAAAATGTGATGTATTAGTTAGAGCATGTAGTTTTATAGTACTTTATATAGTCATCCCTCTCCACAAAGAAGGAGCGACTACAGACCCTGGGAACTATCGCCCCATTAGCTTGATGAGTCTGATATCTAAAGCTATGGAATGCATCATCATGGACCTAATAAACAAGGATATAGGGAATCTCCAAACTCTGAATCCCACACAGTTTATTTTTGTGAAGGGTAGATCATGCCTGCTCAACTTGGTCATCTTCTTAGAGTCAGTCACCAGAGCTGTGGATAAGGGCAAGGCGGTTCATACAGCCTACCTTGATCTGGCCAAGGTCTTTGATACCATTCCCCACTCAGGAATCACAGGAAAACTCACTAAGCTAGGAATCAATCCCTATATCACTAGGCGGGTTGTAAACTGGCTCATAGGTAGAACCCACAGTGTGAAAGTAGCTGACTCCATGTCAGACTGCCGACCAGTCATGAGTGGAATCCCACAGGGTTCGGTCCTGGGTCCTCTCCTGTTTGGTATCTACTTTTCTGAAGACCAGGCCAACATGAAGGGACTCTGGCTGACAAAGTTCACAAACAATTGCAAGTTGGGAGCTATTATTAACTCCCCAAGTGATGTTGACATCCTACAGAAAGGCCTCACTGAGACCAATGACTGGTGTCAGAACCATGGCCTTAAGCTCAATGCCAAAAAATGTGTCATCCTCTTTGGGAAAAACCCAGTTCCCATGAATTACCACTTCGATGGTAGTCCACTGAACACAGAAGGTGTTATAAGAGATCTGAGAACACAGGTTGACACCAACCTCTCTTTTGACCACCACATTGCCACTGTGGTCAGAAAGTCCTTCTATGTGGCACATCTCATTACTAAGGGTTTTGCATCCAGGAAGAATGAGGTCATTGTCTCCCTCTACTCTTCCCTCATTAGGCCAATCATTGAGTACAATGCCCCATTTGGCATGTATCTCACTAAACACCTGCAACAACTGGAGAGGCCACAAAAGTACCTCACAAAGAGGATCCTAGGCCTTAAACATTTGCCCTATATGGACAGACTAAAAAAACTCCAACTATTCTCTGTCTCATATCACCTACTTAGAGGTGATCTCTGCTTGACTTACAAAGCCACGTCTGACTCAGCTCTGTTAGAAATGCTACATCTGAAGAAATCCCAATCCCTCCACACCACATGCTCCAGAGACCTCAACCTCATTACCACAATCAACAGAACATACTGGAGGGACAGGTTCATAACCAAGAGACTGTCCATGTTATGGAATAGACTTCCCATACATGTCAAGCAGAGTACCTCACTGGCCATCTTCAAGAAAAATCTTGATGAGTGGATGGGAAATAGAAAATTCACCCCAGGGATCACTCCAGTGGTTTTACTTGACAGAGGCACTGGGAACTAAGATCGGGTGGCACAATGCCAGGGTAATCCTATGAGCTAGGCTTGTAAAGGCTCCAGGGGCATTAGCCTAGTACACACCTATGAACCTATGAACTTAATGCTGTAAAAAAGAGGGCTAAGGTAACCCCATGCAGTGTTAATTACGTTTCTTTAAGGGACATTCAATGTCCAAAGCAGTGTTTCCAGAAGAAAAATAGTAGAGTGAATAAAAACCTGGAAGAAGACACAGGATGAAGCTGAAGATTGTTCTTCTTATAGAAATCCAAGAGACGAGTGTCAAACTTGAAAGACTGAAGTTTTGACATGATGGCTAAACTAAGAGAACTGTCAGAGGGTATGTATTCCATTCTCCTCACTTTCTTACTCTTCTCCAAGTTTGTGTAACCTCAGAGTTTTACACACACACACACACACACACACACACACACACACACACACACACACACACACACACACACACACACACACACACACATATTTATATGTATGTATATGTGTATGTATATCCTCCTTAACATCCCCTACTTCTCATACCTTAATCTACTTTCTTCCCTTAACTCACTCTTCTCACTAGTTCTCTCTAATCTTCCTTGACTACTCTTTCTACTGTCTTCTAAAATCTATTAAGCAAATCGCCTCAGAGAAACATTCTATTGTAATGGTCTTGCCTTCATGCAACTGCATGATGATAAAACTGGGCTTTTTAACCACTTACCAAAAAAACTATACTCATCTTAATGACATATTTCTTTTTATACATCTTGAAATAGTTATGCTATACTCCTGATTATTGACACTGTATAACATTGTATTGCTACTTAATGCCTTGTAATACTTCTGTAACATTGCTGTTTAATGTTAATTTATAACGAAAATTGTATAATATGTTGGAGCTTTTCTCCTCAGGCCTCTGCTGAAAAAAGGCTCTTCAGCTCAGTTGGACAATCCCAGTCAATAAATGTAAAATAAAATGTAAAATAAATATAGATATATAGACACACACATAAACACACATAGATTCATAGGTGATTACTAGGTTACTAGGCTAACAGACCAAAAGCTCTTACTACCCTAGCCATGTCTATCCTAAATCTCACAATTTACTAATAGCTAGGTGAACTAAGTTCCCAGAGGTATGAGCCTCTGCTATGTTATCTAATCCCAACTGCCTCTGTCCATGAGTGACAAAGGTGCCACCCCAGGAGTAAATTTACAAATACCCATCCATTGATCCAGGCTGCGCTTGAAGAGGTTGGGGAAGGGTTTTGCTTTATGCAAATGGAAAGCCTGTTCCAGAGAACAGGTAGCCTTGAAACACATATCTATCTCTCCAACATGATTTATTCATGTCAGAGGCTAGGTTAAGGTCCTTGGAGCAAGTTACCCTCCTACAGTTAAATTTATGAATCTGCAACATTTCCATTAGGGACGGGTCAGAGATGGCCTTGTAAGCCAGACACATATTGCCCCTAAGTAGTCTGTATGAGACAGAATATAGTGACAGGGCTTTCAATCTTTCTGCATAGGATTTATCTTTCATACCCTATATCTTCCTGATGAGAAACCTCTGGGGTTACTCCAGCTGCTGCAGGTGTCTGGTGAGGTACATGTAAAAAGGGTGCATTGTACTCAATTATTGGTCTGGGGAGGGCAGAGTACAAATGACAATGTCTTTTGATCTGGAAGCCATGCTCTTACTTATCAGTTGTGCCACACAGGGCTTCCTCACCACAGTGGACACATTGAGGTCGAAGATCAGATTACTGTAAACCTGTGTATCCAGATAACATACCACTGGGTCCATTCTTAGAGGGGCACTGTCTATATAATAATTAGCTGGGGTATTTGCTTTCCTCAAGGGCATAATTAAGCATTTTGTACTTCTTGGGTCTGAGGGCTTGTCCCTACATTGGTGGGGTTGTAGGGAGACAAAACTAACTTGTGTATTTTATGACCTTGGGAGTCCTGATGCTTTGACTAGCAATTTCCAAAGGTTTTAAATGTTTAGAACTCAAATGACCACATGTTGATTAAACAAGATATTATTTTTCATAGTGGATGCCCAAAAGTGCGAGCTACTGAAAGGTACAGACAGAGACAGACAGAATTATTGAAAGGGATTGTACCCTAGCCATATGGGACTTTATTGATGGGAACTGCTATAATTTTTTTTTAAGCCATAAGACTTGTTTTGGTAAGAACCTGCATTTTTATCTTTATTACAATAAACCACTGTTTTTTTCAAGACTAATAGCTTCTGCTGCCTTTAATATTTCACAATATACATACATTCTCTTTCTCTGTGTGTGTGTGTGTGTGTGTGTGTGTGTGTGTGTGTGTGTGTGTGTGTGTGTGTGTGTGTATATATATATATATATATATATATATATATATATATACACATATGTAAACAGATGGACTGCCTGGGTCTATGTTCGGCTTCAGAAAACAATGAAACGTGAATAGCTAAATCTTGAACAGAAAAGACTGAAACAAAAAAGCAGCAAACAAGTACATCATCAAAAAGAAATGCATCAAAAGGTCATAGTCGGCCAACATCGCAAACAAAATGAACCAAGGTGGGGGCTGCACCCTCCCCCACACTCTGCCTATCCATATATACCAACTCCGAGCTTACACTACAGTGAGAAATAGGGCAAATTTAAAAGGATTCCCTTAACTTACCATATGCATCACGTTACTTCCTGGTTGTTGGCCAACTATGGGCATTTAATGAATTTATTTTCATTGATGTCCTTGTTTGCTGGTTTTTTGTTTCGCTCTTTTCCATTTGAGATTTAGCTGTTTGCATTTTATTCTTTTTGGTAGCTGAACATAGACCCAGACTATCTTTTGTCTAAATGATCTTTGTTTGACATCTGTTTAGCTGACCAAAATTGTATATATAACACACACACACACACACACACACACACACACACACACACACACACACACACAAACACACAGAAGTACTCACATATTGTAATATTAGCAACCACTGGAAACTCAGCTTTATATTTCAAGTGGACTTTATTTGCAGTGAATTATCCACCTGAAAATAAATGTAAGAATAATTTCTCTACCAGAATCTCCAATACTCAGACTTATGCTGCATAGGTTCCTACCTTTTGGTCTCTCCACAGTACTTCCTCTCTCTCTGTCTGAGAAGCCTGCATCTCTCTCTCTCTCTCACACTCTGTGTCTCTGTATTTGACCCTCCCTTTTATAAAAAGGAAGTGTGCTAGTTTGGTCTCCTCCACTCACGGTAAGAGTGGATCGTTCTCTCAAACTGCTGCAAAACTGCAGAGCCATAAAGCCCACATAAGTTGTTAGGGGGAACTATACCAAATCATCACCCCCTCAGCTCAAGCATGTAGGAATGAGCATCACTGACTTTCATGATCCCACTTTGGCTGACCCACAAATTCCTTGGAATGTGGTTTGTAGCACTCCAGACTGGGCACCAACTGGCACTCTGTCTGACTTAGCGACAAACATAGCATTATTTTAACTAATAAATAACCTAATGTTATGCACAGTTCTGTGATACAATAACTCTCCCCAAGGCTCCTTAGCACGTTCCTTTCCCTTTGGAAATGGGACAAATGTTGACTTAGTGCATTTATATATAGTGTCCAGTTCCTTTATCTGAATTTCATTTTTTTAAGCTGTTTTAAGGTTTCTTCTCACAGTTCAATTTCTGCAACTGCTAGTTCAATCTGTTGTTTAATGCATTTTTATTTCTGCATGAGTTTCAGTATACAGTTTTCTGTGCCTCTATAATTTCCTTACAGGCTGCGCCCAAAGCATTTCTCAAGGTAGCAATGATCTTGTTATGTATGGATAGAGATCCATAGTTATATATACTTTTATTTAGGAGGGTGTCCTCTGAGAGCAGTTTTGATTTTTCTTCTTTTAGCTCACTGCATTTCTGATTAATCAAATAAATCCATATTTTCAATTCTCCTACATTGGGCTTACGGTCTATAATTCCATTTTCCATAGTTTCTCATTTAGTGAAACTATTTTGGCCTTATCTTCCATGGCTTAATGCTGCCTGAAAGTCACATCTTGTTTCATGTGGTATGTCGCAGTCATTAGACCATCTACTGAGTTTTCATCAACAAAGAGGCCTAATGTCCTAGAATCTGCTTAACAGCTCATTGGCATCCATTTTTCTAGTTAATGCCATCTCTTCTTCCTGTATGACATGTTTTTTAGTTTTTTAACATTTTTGTTACAGTTTTGAGATGTATTGATTTGCACTAATTATATTAGTCCTCTTTGTTTCTCTGCACAGTTTCTTTGAGCTCCCCACTGGTTAGTGGCATAGGTAAATACTAGACTATCTGTATGCAGACTATTACAAGTCTAGTCAATAGCACTTCTGGTAAGAATCAAACCCTGAATCTTCTATCTGTGAGATAAAGACCTTAACCATTATGTTAATCCCTCCTCCCATTTGCTTTTATTTGTGATTTTTTAGATCACTTTTGTTGTGGATCATGGACTCACAATTCACACTTATACAGAAAGGATAAAAAAATCATCCATCTCTTAGTTTATAGGTATGTACTAGGCTAGCTGCCCATGTGGACCATTTTAAGCCTAGCCCATTTCCCTTAGTGAGAATCAATCTCTGTACCTCTTGTCTGGGAGGTAAACACCTTAACCATCATCCCAACCCCATACTTTTCCATGCCTTTGATTAGGAAGATCAGCCAATAACCTTCTAAATCTCATTGTCATTTTATTTTCATGCTCAGAATTAATCCTTTCTACCATAGTTCTAATCACTTTCTTCACAAAGACAGACTGGCAGACAGACCATTCTGACTAGCTTAGCATTTCTGTACTTTCAGTTAATTTTCTGATGTCATCTTCCAAAGCTATATAGTGTTGTGACAGTGATTCATTTACTTTCTCTTGTTCTTGGTTTTCCATTGGTTGAACCAGCATATTTTTTGCAGGAAGTCCCAATGTCATTTCTTTACAAATTAATTTTTCTTAGAAATATTCAATTCCCTACCACCACCATCCCCAAGCATAATCTATTCCAGTTTACTTAGAACTAGAGCCAGGGTTATTTCTTCCACCTAATGTTTAACTTTGCAGAACTGCAGTTCTGGTCTACAGCCTATTAATTTGCTCCTGAAAGTCAGATATACACTTGAATACTCTGGTGCAGGGCACTCCCATTCTGCATCAGGCGTAGCTGGTCAACAATACTTTCTCTGGACAAGTCACAGTTTTGCTTTACTTCCATGATACCATAACAAGTATTGTTTTGTTTCTAACTTATTTTCCCTTTAATATTCTCTGCAGGCAACTCACAAACAGTTTACCAAGTTTACAAATCAAGAAAAAAAACACTGTTTAACTTAACAGAAATATGCAGTTTTGCAGACAAAACAATACTGCAGTATTTTTTTCACTTTTATCTAGATTTTTAAGTTTGCATGTAATTTTCTTTCTTGTTCTATACAGCATTAAATCCTTTTTTCTTTTTCTGAGTTGTTTTTCAAAATCAATGCCTCTTTACTGCCTCACAAACAATGGACTGCCCTTTTCTATTAGAGGGTTTAATGCTTAAGAATCAACACATTTTTCATTGCTTTACCCCGCAATGAACACCCTTTATCCTATCATAGGGTTTGACCATTTAGAGGAAACACATCTTGTTTTACTCAGCAATTAACCATTTTAT
>NC_056749.1:436259216-436351716 GCF_019279795.1 Protopterus annectens
GCTCATCAGGCTAATGGGGTGGTAGTTCCTGGGGTCCATGGTGGATCCCCCTTTGTGGAGTGGGATAACCATTGCTGTGCACCATTCAGTGGGCACAAAGCCTGAGGTGAGGCTATGACGGAACATGGTACTTAGGTGGGGTGCCAGTTCGTTCTGCAGTCCATGTAGAATGCAGCCTGGGATGTTGTCAGGTCCCATGAATGCTGTGTTCTTGGCTTTGGAGAGTGTGGTGTTTACCTGTGCAGCTGTGATTACAGGAACTTTGCATTCTTCCGGTATAGAGATCAGCCTTTTAGGGGGTGAGAGCACTGAATCCATATGCCAGGATGTTGGCAATATCAGTTGGTTCTGTATATTTAGTGCCATTGTGTTGTAACTCAGAGCAGATCTGAGTGTTGTCATTGATATTCCTGACATAGCTATAGAATGCTTTGTGGTTGTCTTTAGAATCAGTGGCGATTTTGTTTTCATAACTAGCTTTGGAGGATTTTATGAGGAATCTCAACTTCTTACTGAGGCTGACCAGGGAGTTCCTCCAATCATGGGATTTTTCTCTTTTTTGCAACAGTTTCTTTCTTCTGTTGTAGAGTTTGTTTATGGCAGGGGAACACCAGATTGGCTTCATTTTTTTGGAGGATAGCATCTTGGTTCTGTTAGGGATAGCACAATCCATGCACTTGTGTAAGGGCTTATAAAGTGCAATTGTGCAGGATTCAGCAGTCATACCTCGATTGTCCATCTGCATAGGTGTCGTGAAGTTTGCCACTTCTGTCTTAAGAAGCGTGAAGTTGGCTTTGGAGAATTTTTTTACGGTAGTTTCCCTAATGAGGGGTGGGGGTGGGATTTGGATGTCTAGGGTGATTAGCTTGTGGTCGGATCTGACCAAGGAATTGACCTTTGGTGTAGAACACTGGTCACCCATGTTGGTAATGACCAGGTCTAGGATATTGCTGCCCCTGATGGGGGTGCGGATAAGTTGATCTAAGGCATTGGAATTTATGAATTCCAGAAAACATTGAGCAAAAGAGTTGTTACATGAGTAGTTTTCCCAGTTAATGGTGGGGTAGTTGAAATCACCCATTATTAGAGTGTTGGGTTGTACCCTAATATTTTCCAGTGTATCAAGAAATGAGGAGTGGGAATCCTGGGGCATGGTGGGGGATCTGTAGCAAGCTACAATTTGGATTGCGGTCTTGCCCAGAGTTAGTTGCACTTGGATAATCTTGGATGCATTATGCTGAGCAACTAGCCTGGAGGTGTGGATATCCTTAATGAATATGGACACGCCTCCGCCTTTAGTGTTTCGGTCCAGGTTAGGTGGCAGAAAGGTGTGTTATGAATTATAGCCTGGTAATGCAGGGGTGCTCTCTGGAGCCTTGAACCAAGTCTCTGACACTGCACAGATGTCAATGTTCTCCATTTTAAGGAGTGCCTCGAGTGAGTGCATTTTGAGGTTTAGACTTCTAGCATTAAGTAGCATTACCCTCAGATTTTGCTTGCTTGTACCTGTTATGGTGGTGAATTTGTCATTTGAACCTTGCAAAAAAAAGGCACTATAGGGGTGGCAAGAGCCTTAGCCAGTATCTGGAATTCCAAGGGCGACAGGCGCAGGCCATCTCTGGCAAAGCATTGTGGTCTGTCGACCATGTCATCCCATGCAGACAGATACTGGATCCCCTTAGAATGACACCAGAAGCTTAGCCAATTGTTGAAGTCAATCATTTTGTCCTTGTACTGCGGTATCATTCTGGGTAATGGCAGGATGATACTCAGGGCTAGGGTCATACCTGTCTGGACTACAAGATCAGAGAGCTCTTCCATGTCTCTTTTCATGTAGTCCAGGGAGGTATGTCTCAGGTCATTCACACCAACATGGACAATGACAGAGTCATATTTGTACTTGTTGCGGAGTGACCTGAGTGCGTGGGTTATGTGACGGATCCTGGCACCCGACAGGCAGCTGACAGTAACCTTCTCCTTGTTTAGCCTGGTGAGTGAGACATCAGTGTGCCTGACAATGGAGTCACCTATGACTAGTGTGTTGGTTACGTTGTTTTGCCTTATGGGCTGTGGTTGATTGGCACACTGAGTCTGTGGGCTATGTGTCATTTGGGTTGTGTTGGGGGGTGGAGCTTGCTTGCGTTTCTGCTTTGGAGGTCTCTGTTGCTTGAGCAAATTATTACTGAGAGCTGCCGCAAATGCTTTTGTGTTTCTATGTGTTGATTTTGGTGGTGTAGGTTTTGAACGACTATGTGATGAGTGTGGTGTGGTGCAAGCATTTACCTTCTCCTCTTGACTGTCTAGTCCAGTCTTGGCTGAAGAGAGCTTTGCTTCCAGTTTGGCTATATATGTGCATCTCTCACAGGTTGTAGTGTTGGGTGGTAAGGGAGAGGGTTGTCTGTGTACATGAGACAATTGCTGCATTGCCCCAAGATGCCCAGATTCATCAGGTAGACAGGAGAAAACACTGGGAGCTGAACCTTAGACATGCCTGGATAGGTGCTTATTTATTAAGTACTAAAAACTGTTTTCCTCTAGAGAAGTGAGGAAAGTTGAGTGCTGTAGTAATTAGTAGCTTATTTTGTGTTTACAACGAGTTCTGAACAAGTGCTGAGCTCAAAGAAACAGCTTTGAGTGCTAAAACTAAAAAACTTACAAGTTCTAAGGGAAAATTTGAAGAGCAGATTTTATGGTGCTGGGAATAGTTTAACGCTAACTAAGCGGCGATGCATAAAGTGTATTTTGTTTTAACAGTTGCAAATGAGCAAACTGATTTAAACAAATTAACCAATTGACCAATAAGAGCTAAACACTGAGCCCTGTTCCAGCAGTCTTTGATCAAACTAGTTCTAACTGCACACTCCTGCCACTAGGGTGCAGGGGAACCTTCTCCAAAAAAGATGGCCTGGATTAGTGCTCAAGTTATACAAACAAAGCTAGATTCAGCAGGTCTGAATCTAGTCTATGCTACAGCAAACAAGGCGTACCAATTTCAGAAAGAAACAGTTCAAATAAGCAGGCACAATAAGCCTCTAACCAGAAACTCCCAGCTCAGAAGGGCAGAACCTACCCTCTCCTCCCACAAGAGTGCAGACCACACCTTCTTAATGTAAAACAACTGGTCTGATGCCCAAAAGCATAAACCAAAGGCTTAGACTAACAGTTACAATTTAATCAGGCTACTAACAAGCAGTAATAAATGCACCAGAATAAATGCAATTAAGTACTTTTAAGAACAGGAAGCAAAAGCAAAATAAAGTAATAAAGTAGGAAGAAACACAAATATAGTAAAAGTAGATAATAAAGTGCAATTATTTTGGTATATAACAATAGAAAATGAGCAAACTGATTTAAACAAATTAGCCACTTAACCAGTAAAAAGCTCAAAACTGAGCCCTGTTCCAGCAGTGTTTAATCAGACAAGTTCTAACTGCACACTCCTGCCACTAGGGTGCAGGGGAACCTTCTCCAAAAAAGATGGCCTGGATCAGTGCTCAAGTTACACAAACAAAGCTAGATTCAGCAGGCCTGAATCTAGTCTATGCTAAAGCAAACAAGGCGCATCAATTTCAGAAAGAAATGGGTCCAATAAGCAGGCACAATAAGCCTTTAACCAGAAATTCCCAGCTCAGAAGGGCAGAATCTAGCCTCTCATCCCACAGGAGTGCTGACCACACACCTTCTTAATGTAAAATAACTGGCCTGAAGCCCAAGTGTTTAAACCAGAACTAATACACATTTAGAATAACAGATACTGAGCACTCAATCAGCAATTCTCAACTTAGAAGGATGCAAGCTACCTGTCCTGCCACAGCAGTGCAGACCACAAACCTTCTTAATGTAAAATAACTGGTCTGAAGCCCAGGTGCTTAAACCAAAAGGCTTAGAATAACAGTTACAGTTTAATCAGGCTACTACCAAGCATTAATAAATGCAGCAGAATAAGGACAACTGAGTACTTTCAAGAAGAGGCAAAAGCGAAACAATGTAATAAAGTAGGAAGAAACACAAATACAGCAAGAGCAGATGAATAAAGTGCAATCTTTTTCTCTGTATTAGGTAGAATGAGCTAATGACACTAGACTGGGAGGAGTGTCACAGATCAAATATACAGCAGGGGCGGGCAATTGCAAAGCCACCAAGTATAAGACAAAGATATCAATAGAGAGGGAGGGTGGGAACACACAAGTTGTTAGACCACTATTTAACACAGCAGAAATAAGGGTGGGAGAAAAATCAGCAATTTCAGCATAGATCAGAAACCAGCAAATATATATCTAAATCAAACAAGCAAAAAAAAAAATCGGATAATACAAAACTTTGAAAAGAAGTGCCAGATAAATATACTTATCGCTTTATATTTTGAATTGTTTCAGTAGCACTTTCAGTCAGAACACAATGAGCTTCAAGCAATGAATGTGGAGGTTTAACAACAGGGAATATTAATTAGCCTTGAGACAATCAGATAAAGCTCAAAAAGTTGTTAGACCACTATTTAACACAGCAGGAATAAGGGTGGGGGAAAAAACAGCAATTTCTGCATAGATCAAAAGCCAGCAAATATATATCTAAATAAATCAAGCAAAAAAAAAAATTAGGATAATACAGAACTTTGAAGAGAAGTGCCAGAAAAATATACTTATCACTTTATATTTCAAATTGTTTCAGTAGCACTTTTAGTCAGAACAATCATTTACTGCAGAGAGAGTTTTCATACTTCAGCATGAGTGTGTGGGGGAAGGTCTGTCAATTATTTTAGTAGTACAAAAGATTCCCTTTACAAAAACCTGATATTTACCTACTTTCTTTTACTGGAAGAAGCTAACAGCTATTTATAGCATCAAACAATCTGTGACAGACACATAAATGAGACTCAAATCAGGGAAACATGGAAGTAGCTCTGTTACAGAAAGTGTATTTAGATGACAGTGCTTCACAGTCCTGCCGTTCTATCTTAATGGCATGAGAAAACAGCACCACTTCCCTATGTCTAGCATGACTCAAGCAGGACTTGAAATGTATTCTGGCAGGAATGAAAGCAAGAAAACAAGATCACGTTACCAAGGCAGGCCCCATCATCTGCCATTCTGAGGGAAACACATTAAAATTGTAAAAGAAGCACTTGGAGTGACTTTGAGGCATTAAAATAGCTCAGAAAACAAAGATACAATGAACAAAAATGTTTGTTTAATTCTGAGGGGGAGTATTCCTTTAATTAACATTACTATGGCCTTCTCAGGTTGGGGGATGAGTCTTTACCAGGATGTCTGTGAGATAGTGTGCACTGGTACTGAATGTTGCAAAGCTGCAGGCCAATAAATCTTAAGCACGTCATCTGTGTTTTAAAAACACATATTTGTCATGTATTCTCATAAAGCTCTAAACGAGGATCGTGAGGACATAAAATATTTTAAAAAATGTATTGTGTGTTAAAAGCTATATAATGTCAGAGTTCTGTATGCATGAAATTGATAAAAAAGGTATAAACATTTGTGTTTTTATTTATTCTTGGAGACTGATCTGAAAATTTAAGTAGGCAGTCCCCAATACTGTTTATGGAATAAACAGGTACCTTGCACATCCTGAAACGTTGTTCTTGACTCAAGAGTAAAAGGTAAAACTCTTTGTTATTTATTACTGAACTTTAACATTTGGTGCCTTAAGACTTGGATTCTGAAAGTTGTATTGCTGCAGGACAGTGTGGAATAAATTACAAGGGCCCAACACAGAAAGTTCTTCTGTGAATTCCATGCTGCTTTGTATGAATAGTCAGAGTCTCAGATACCTAACTATTCAGGCTGTGTAAACATGCTAGACTAAAAATGGAGAAAATAGATTTCTGGAAAATGTTTTTTTCTCTCTTAGATAATTGTAGTTAAAAAATTGGAAAGAGTGAATAACTGCTTTGTTGAATGAATGAGTTTGCTCATTAGGTATATGTAAAGTAATAGTGGGAGGACCCCACAGGAAATAAGTAAATGTTTATTAATGAGTATGCACATACAACAAAGGAGAAAAATTAACACAAGGAGGTGCCTTGTATTAAGGGCAGTACCCACAAGACTAAAATGTAAGAGCCATGAGAGATGTTTTGTGTTGTTTAATCTATGAGTGAAAAGAAAGAGAGAGAGAGAGAGAGAGAGAGATAAAAAAGAGGTTAAAGTTAAATCAAGTTCATGAGCCTATTGCATGCTGGAACATAGGTGTGTGTGTGTGTGTGTGTGTGTGTGTGTGTGTGTGTGTGTGTGTGTGTGTGTGTGTGTGTGCGTGTATGTGTATATAAATCAAGTTCATGACCCTATAGCATGCTGGGACATAGGTGTGTGATAAATCAATTTCATGAGCCTATGCTGGGACACAGGTGTGGGTGTGTCGGTAATCAAGTTTACGAGCCCATAGCATGTTGGGACACAGGTGTGACTGTGAAAGTACCTTCAGAGGGTCCGAAACAGTGGTCAATTCTGGACACAGTACCTATCCACCCCGTTATCCTGACCACAATGCTGGAGTTGTAAATTTTGAGCTTGTGACAGGACACTAGCAAGGGAATGCTGTGAGAAAAGGCAGATTGAAACCTTTCCTCTATCATTGCACAATGACAAAATTCCTATCCTTTCCTCCCTGAATGGTGTGTGAATTGATGTAGTTATTTTCCTTTTCTGAATTACCAGGATCCAGAATCTGCAAGGTGAGTCTTAATATGGAAGATGGGAAAAAAGTTAAGAGGGCAGGATCAAATCCCTGTAAAGAGAACACTTGCATATTTTATGTATCATAATTATGGAAAGGAAAGTTGTAGGTATTTGAATGAGTGTTTTCAGTTTACTAAAAATTGCCCTGGTGAAGTATTTCCATTAAATGGAACTTATAAGGATAAATTAGGGAATCTGAAGGATATTTTGGAAGAAAAGAAAAAACAAGGTAAGTGGGGAACAATGGGCAGTATCTTATTCTTGGTGTCCTGAAGTTCTTAAAAGGGAAAAGGAATCAGCATTAAGGGGATTACAGGATACTAATAAAAAGTTGCTACAACAGGTAAAAGAGGTTAATAAGGCAGTAATGACCAGTAAAAAGGGATCCCTTTATCCTGTCTTGGCTGGTTTGGAAGAAACTGGGGATGGCCAGAAAGCATATACTTCAGAAGAAGATGAGAATCCTCCAGAAGCTACTGCACCCCAACCCCCATATATACCAGTACAGGTGGCTCCTGTACAAGATTCTGCTGTTTCTCAGACCCTGCATTTCACACAACTGTCCAAATGACACCAGGTCAGCGTGGTACTGTTACATCTCAACCTAGTTCCCCTGTTCATCCCTCATTTTCATAACAGGCATATGCAGTCAGGGAGGTTTCTTCTTCTTCCTCTCATTTCAAAAGAGTCTATACCTGTCCAACAAGAATACTAGTATTTGATACACCCATAGCCCACCACACAAGCTCACACACCAGGGTAGAACAAGAGGTTGTTGCCTCTGGAGAACATCTTTTGGCACCACTTAGAGAAATTTTGGGGGCTAATAATAGAGAGGTTGTTCATCGGCCTTGGACTCCTGCCGATTCACATATTATGTCCAAAAGTTTTCCAAATATTACAAAAGATCCTTTACAGTTTAAGGAGGAATTAAAAACTATAATAGACTAACCCTACCTTCACAGATTTAAACTAGCTGCTTCAGGTAGTCACTTCAGATAAAATAAGAAAACATTTACTTGAAAAGGTTGAAATAACAGATTTTACTGTCACAGGGAATGCACTAATAGGCAAAAGGACAACACTGTTAAATAAAATTACAGAAGTGTATCAAGTTAGGAAAGCTTGTTCTAAAATACAGGCATGTAAGAAAAATAAAAGCGAAGCCCCTGCAGTTTATTTGAGTTGTCTTAAAGCAGTGTTTCCTAGACATTCAAGAATACCAGATCCAGGAGAAGAAACTAAGTCAGCTTTTGTGCAGGGTCTGCAAGCCCATGAAAAAAAACAAATAAAGCAAGTCCTTATAGACTGGCAGGGAAAGGATTTGGAGTCCTTACAAAGTGCTGCAAATTACTGTACTGCGTATCAGGAAAAATGGAGAAAGGATACTGTGGATGAGCTGTTAACTTTATAAATAAGACCATTACAAGTCCCAAAAGAACAAAGCAGAGGCAGGGGAAGGGGAGAGGAATTGCTAGAGTATTTAGTAAGAGTGCTGGTTGAGGGGAACAAGGTGCAGCTGGTTGGCAACAACTATCTGGCATTGCCCCTCCTGTCTCATCTGATGGATCTTGCTTCAATTTTCATGAAGCAGGACATTGGACAGGAGAATGCACACACAAACAAATGCATAGTCCAAGACACCTGTACTAAATGACAGCCAAATTATAACAATGCTGCATTTCCTCCATCACCTAGTCAAATTGGAAGGCATCAGGTATCACCATAGTATGTCAGAATAACAACAGAAAAATAAATCTTAATCATCTGCTGCCAATAAATCAAAAGGGACCCTATGTTAAGGTAGAAAGAAATTCACAGAAAATTCCTTTCCTGGTGGACACTGGAGCAACTAGGCCTGTATTAAACGTTATCTCAGATAGTCAGGTACCAGTATCAAAACATAAAGCAAAGGCAGCTGAGTAACAAATGCTACTGTTGCGTATCCTGTTTCAGAGCCTATACCCATGTTTTTAGGACCAATTACAGAAAGGCATTCTTTCCTTTTGAGTACTGCTGCACTGGTAAATTTGCTAGGTAGAGACCTGTTATGCAAACTGGGTTGTACCATTTACTGTACACCATAAGGGGTGTATTTGGATGTTCCAACAGAATCAGAGGGGGAAATATTAGCAGTCTTGCAGAAGCAGAGGAACAGCCTGCTGAAGGTATATAGACAGCTGAAAAACTGTTGCAGCAGGTACTTGCCAACTTATGGGCTAAACATGCTAATGAAATAGGTATATTAAAATCTGCAGAACTAGTAAAAATAAAACTGAACCATCTAAACCTCTCCCTAGATTTCTGCACTATACACTGAAACCAGAAGCAAACCAGGGAGTCAAACCTGTAATTCAGTCCTTGATACAACAAGGAATAATACTACCAGCTAAAAGCCCTTGTAATTCCCTTATTCTCCCTGTGGAAAAAAAAAAAACAGGAAAGGATACTTAATAGGTTTGTGCAAGATTTGAGGGCTGTAAAAATGTAGTATTACCAACTTTTCCTTTGGTTCCAAATCCAGCAACAATACTGAGTTGCATGCCACCTACAACAAAATATTTTTCTGTGATACATCTGTCTTCAGCATTTTTTCTATACCTATCTACCCAGAAAGTCAATTTCTGTTCACTTTTACTTATAAGTGGCAGTAGTATACATGACCACAGTTACCACAAAGATACACTGAATCTCCTTCATTATTTTCTCAAATTCTAAAAGAAAGATTTGGAAGATGTGACATTTCCCAGGTGGATCTGTGTTAGTGCAATATGTAGATGATTTATTAATAGCATCTGATTCTTTTCAGCAGTGTCAGCAAGATACAATACATCTTTTAACTATCCTTGCAGAAACAGCACATAAGGTATAGAGAAAATTTACAGCTATGGTCATCTCAGGTACGTTATCTTGGTCATCTGATATCTCAGGGTAGCAGGCAGATGTCCAGCTACTAAGCATCAACTTAGATCTTTCTTATGTATGACAGGATATTGCAGACAGTGGATATCTATGCAGAAATTGCTAAATCTTTTAAAACAAGTTACACCAGAGTCTTTCCTTTGTAATTGTGAAGAGGAAAATTAATTTAAGAATTTAAAGCAAGCTTTAGCTACTGCCTCAGCTTTAAGGTTAACAGATTATGGAAAGACTTTCATTTTATTTTATCATGAAAGAAATGGATTTGCTCAGGAAGTTCTTGCACAGAAACTTGGGGACAACTATCTTCCATTAGCTTATTATTGTATAGCACTTGATTCTGTTGCAAAGAGATTTCCACCATGTTTAAGGGCAGTGGCCACTGCCAACATTCTAGTCAATCTTGCGCAATCACTGGTGCTCGAGCAGGAGCTTACAAGTAGGCATCCCACATTCTATATCATCTCTCTTACTTAAAATGGCTAACTAAATATGAACTTACTCTTTTCTCTGATCCAGGTATTTCTCTCAAAGACTGTTCTGTTATAAATCCCACATCTTTGTCACCTAGTGCTGAGGATGGTGAAGTGTGTGTGTGTGTGCCTGTGTGTGTGTCTGTGTGTCTGTCTGTGTGTGTGTCTGTGTGTCTAATTATCTGCTTTCGCCTAGGAATGACTTAAAGGAAACTCCTATACCCAATGCTGAACTGGACCTATTTTTGGATGGTTCTTGTGGAAGAGATCAAAATGGAAATTGGTCACAGGAGTATCTGTCTGCACCAACAATGATGTTTTGCTTAGACAGACAGTAGAGGACATACATTCTGCCCAGGTAGCTGAGTTAGTGGCTCTACAAAGGGCTTGTGAGTTAGCCAAAGACAAAGTTGCCAATGTCTATACCAATAGTCGTTATGCCTTTGGTGTGGTACATGATTTAGGGCAACGTTGGAAACAGAGCGGATTTTTAACTTCAGCAGGAACTCATATTAAAAATTATTTTTTGCGAATGCTCTCTCAAATTCTCTTTTGTTACCTAAAGAATTAGCAGTAGTTAATGTAGTGCCCATCAAAGGGGTATAGATACTGTTTCAAAGGAAAATAATTTGGCAGATCAAGCTGCTAAACAAGTTATAGAAGGACTTTGTGCAAATTTTCATGTGATGTTATTACAAGAACCTAACAGTGATGATGTCTTTAATTTAAAGAGACTATCAGCTTTCCAAGCTAAAACATCACAGGGAGAAGTTCAGAGGTGTCTTAAAGATGGATGCAGTGAATCTGACAATGGGTTATGGTGACATCTGGACAGTCAACTGGCAGCACCTGCCTTATTGCTACCTTACCTGCTGAGGGCATAACATTTACCTGCCCAGGCAGGTAAGACAGCATTATTTAATCAAATTACCCGAATGTTAAAGCTGCATGCTTAACACTACCTTGGGGATCTTTTGCTAATGTGGAGCTAGACTTTGTCCAGATGCCAAAGGTCCATAATTTATATTTTTGGTGGTATGCATGTTTTCTGTATGAGTGGAAGTTTACCCATGTCATAAGGCAGTTGTTAAGAAACTACTTTTTGAATTTATACCTAGGTTTGGGCTACCCTGTACTATCAATAGTGATCAGGGAACACATTTTAGTAATTACTTGACCAGAGAGCAATGCAAGATTTTTAATACTAAGTTGAGTCTTCACTGTCCCAACCATCCACAGTCATCTGGATTAGTAGAGAGGGTCAATAGAACCCTTAAAAATAAGATTTCAAATATTTGTGCTGAAACAAACCTTATATGGCCAGAGGCACTTCCCTTATCATTAATAAGGATTAGGAGTACAGTGAATAGTACAAGGATATTCAGTTCCTATGGATATTAATAGGGAGGCCCATGGCACTTCCAGGTACTCCCCTTGTGTTAAATGAAGAATTAACTCTAATGGATGATGTTATATTGTCTTACTGCACAAAACGTATTCATTTCTTGAAGCAGTACCACAGAACTGTATGAGAAGTTCTTCCTCAACCTCCTGACCAGCCCTGTCATCAAGTGCAGCCTGGTGATTAGGTTTATGTTAAAACTTTCCAGAGAAAGAACTGTTTTAAGTCCGAAGTAAAAAGTCCCTTTCCAGATCCTGTTTACCACTTTCACTGCAATCCTCTGTGCAGGACTACCAACTTGGATTAATTTACCACATTGTAAAAACAGTTGTCGTGTTGAAGCCCCAGATGAATCATCTTTGTCAGTTATAGAAGGTCAAAGTGAGAGAGACGAATCATGTTTCCCAGTGAAAGTTTAAAAGAGAAAATCAACTCAGATGACAGTGCATGAGGAATCCAGTAGCAATAGGTACTGCTACTTTGTTTTTATTGCTGTTTCCTGTCATAAACTGGTCAACAGAAAATAGTTTCCTGTTGGTTCTTCGACAGTATGGTGTAGACTTAAATGTGACAGACTGTTGGGTGTTTTCACATATACCACATCATTCTAAGATAGGGATTCCCATGATTCCAATCCCTACATCTCAAGTGACATTTGAAAAATAACTTACTGACATTAATGTAACATGGCATAATGTCACTGACTTTCCAAAGGTTGTGTCTCTTCAGCTTGCAATCACAATTTGTGGAGACACATTTTATGCCAGAAATGGGACTGTACCAGTGGGAACCAGCAGATGCTAGACATGAAAGTGTGGTCAACTCTTTATACTTAAAAATCTATGACTGGGGGTGTGGCATGGGCATGATACAGGATCATTACTACATTCCTGGTGATCATGCCTACATGGTTACCTATAAACTGGTCTGGATGTTGTTTTGTAGGCTATATCACTCCTCCTATTCAACATTTCAAAAACTCTCCAGCAGGCAGACTGAGAAATAAATGACTAATTCACTGCCCAGAACAAGTATTTTCAGTCTTTACACCTGCGTATGGATTGCAATTGACAATACTCAAAATCACCATGCTTGCTCAAATTCTTAAGGCGGTAGCAAACCATACTTCACATCACATCAAGACGTTGAATTAAGAAATGACTGAAATTTGAACTGTGGTATTACAAAATCAGCTTGCACTCAACATAATACTAGCTGCCAAGGGGGGGGGGGTCATGTGCAGTAGTATTTTCTTACATTCTGCCTCCCTCTGGATCATCAGTGTTTTGTAAATGTCAAATGTTTGCCTCCCCTCCACAAAACCACAATGATCCATATCTATCAATTTTGGTATAGCCTGTGGTTCTATTAAGTGCTGTCTTACTTTGTCTTATCTTTATAGCTCTCTCAGCTGGGAAAACATTTGAATATTTTCAGAAAACATTTTCTCTAAGCCATTTCTCTTTATCAGTGTGTCTGCTAGAGACATGAGAATCAGACAGAAAAAGCCTTATAATATTCAATATTATTTTTCATGTACTTGCTTTCTCATAAAACGTGTTATTAAATTAAGCTAATGGCTTTAACCCAGTCATTCTCCTATGCGACAATGAGGAAAAGCACACTAATTTTTCTTTTGTCATGATATTTTAATCACACCTTTTTTTATACATTGCTGTGCCTACATTTCTTAAAACTGAACAAGGAGAACGAAAGAAAAAGGGAGAAAGAAACAAAAAGAAAAAAAGAGAAATACCTATTTACATTAGTATCCCCATTACACTTAAAAATAAATGAAACATTTTACTTTATAACATGCAAAGAAAATCATTCACATTTAAATAGTACTATTAAGACAAAAAATTGTTTTCCTTCCTCTTCTGCTCTCCGAGTATTTTCCAAAAATTAATGAAATGAAGTAGGGCACATGCTTTAGAGTCCCCTACATTTTATGACTGATTTTCTTTCAGGTTCTCTAAATTTCTTTTCTGCTGGCATCCAGGCAGTGCACTTACTAGCCAGTTACTGAAATTTACTTAAAAATACAAGATTACTGGCTCTGTCTTCTGAGTTTCTGTTTTCACACTGGGAGAGCTGCAATTAAGCTGCTGTCAATGTGCAGCCATCTTAGAAGTCAGAGATACATCTAAGTTTGATAAAATAACTATATGCCCTGGAGAAAGTATAATTAGAGCTATGAAGGAGATGATGTTCCTTAAGGCATTTACAGTGAAACATGAAGTTTTGTTTTGTCATTAAGGGAAGAACATAGTTTCAGCTTGATTGTGAATGACAGCAACTCTCTTTTTGTAAAGCAATCCCTATTATAAAACTATCACATTGTTGTTCCAGAAAGGACTATGGTACTACCTCTACCTTACTGCCATTCTTTAAGCTTGTAGGCTGGTGAGTCACCTTTAGATAATAAGGGATTTACCTTGTAAATTATTCTCTTCTTCTGTACAACCTCCTTTGTAACCTTTTTCTTGCTGCATTTCTCTTTTTCAGTCATCTCTTAGTTTGCTAACCACCAAACAATGCTCACAATAAATCCACTATGTCTTCCTTAGACATTACAAATATAGATTTGCACTATGACTCTCTTACCCCCAAAATCTACACTTTCTTCTTTCCTTTTATTAACAAACATCTTGTATATTCTCTTCTTGTCAGAGGTCCTGATCTGAGACAGTGATATGGGTTCTCTTATGTTTCTTTTATTTGACAGAGTAGGTTTTGATAATAAATGCAAAACAAGGTAAAGTCATGGGTTAGGAAAACAATAAACAAAGGGTAACACTTTGCTAAACAAGCAGAAATAAAATGGGATAATTCAGCAAAAAATGTTGAATGAGTGGATGAGAGCTAAAAGGTGAACACAGCTGATACTAATCCTGTCATCTGGTATAACCACATGTTTTTTTATTAACCAAGAATATTTTTGGGATTTTACTGTGTGTTACTACTGAAGGGGTTTCGGTAACCATATTTAGCTTTCTTATCTCTATTTATAAATATTATTTTGAGTGCTAAATGAGGAAGTCAGAAGGCTGACCTATAATCTTGTAAGTGAACCAAGATTTAAGCCTTTGTTTTATAGGGAATATGAGACCTGTCTGTCGTCACTTTATGTCTGTTTCTTCTGTATTCATTTTTGTAGATTGAGTATGTGAATTCTGACCAATACAAAATATGTCAGAAATATACTTAGAAGAAGAGAAGACAGAGTTGCAGTCTTATGTGGAACGGTTAAAACAAAATGTGTAAAAGAAATTCTTCATGAGTTTCATCGAAAGATATTATTTTTTTGGCATGATTTTGCAATCTTGAGAATAAACCATAAACAGTCAACCAGTGTATTGTCCAAAATAAAATCATATAGAATGCCAGAGTCTGTGATGTTTGCTAGTCCAAAGACTGTAACTTCCAACTTCTTGATAAAAGAAATAGGAGTAATTCCTAAAATAATTTCAAACACTTAAAACTGGGAACACTTTTAAATATTAGTACTACTAAGATGGATATTTGATAGCATAAATGGGTATGTATCATTTATACTTCTTCAAGAGTAATGAATCAGTAACTTTAATGTCTAATCTTATTTAATAATTTAATTTCCACTGTTCTACCATAACATGTATGTTTTAAAACAAAATGAATAATATCCAAATGCAAAATAAGGAACAGTCAAGAACTTTTAAGATGGAGGAGATTCAGACAGTGATACAGCCTGAAGAAGTGCTTCAAGATACTGTGGTAGGCGGGTGAGCTGATGGTTCCACTGTGAAATGTCAAGTTACTTCCAGATCAAGCTGCAACCAGATGAGCCCAACTGTGAAGTTTCATCTGGATGACAAAAAAAGTCATTTTTGCAAGGAGCTTGTCCTCTGCACCTTTCCCCATGTGGGGAGCTCCACCCCATACCACATGCTAACTCCATTATCACACAACTGTGGACAGATGAAAAAACTTAAAAACTAAATCACAGGAAATGATCCACTATGAGAAATCGATCAGTAAGAATTCATGCAAGTGTGACTGACAAGTTCCATGCAAACAACAAAAGTGTGGCAGTGAGAATTGTTTAACAGCAGTTAAAGCTCTTAACTGTCCGTCTTGCAATACTAGGTGTTACATCTTTTAAGGTTGTCAAACACTATTTGGTACAGTGAAATTTCCAGTATCTATGAGTTTGAAATATAGGTTCATAGGTTCATAGGTTCATACTAGGCTATCTGCCCAAGGGCATTTATAAGCCTAGCCCATAGTTATGTGGCTTTCGCCACCCCTTTAGTTTGAATAAAAACTATGCCTATCATTTTTCTGTGCCTCTGTCAAGCAGTGACACTGAAGTAATCCCTGGGGTATATCTGCGATCTCCCATCCATTGGTCAAGATTCCTCTTGAACAAGGCCAGCGAGGTGCTCTGCCTCACATTTACCGGGATTTTGTTCCACAGCATAGGGAGTCTCTGGGTGATGAATCTGTCCCTCCAGCACATTCTATTTATAACCGTGTCAAGGTTTAAGTCTCCCGCCCTTGTGGTTCTGAGGGATCTAGATTTTTGAGGTGAAGCATATTCATCAAATCTGGGTTTGACATGGCCTTATATGTCAGGCACAGGTCACCTCTGAGCAAGCGGTATGAGACTGAATAGAGCTGGAGTTCTTTCAGTCGGGCAGCATAAGACATATTTTTGAGACCCTTTATCCTTTTGGTGAGGAACTTTTGGGGCCTTTCAAGCTGCATCAGGTGTCTGGTCAGATACATTCCGAACGGGGCATTGTACTCAATCATAGGTCTAATGAGTGATGAGTACAGGGGAACGATGACCTCCCTTGATCTAGATGTGAATCCCTTCATGATCAGGTGGGCGATATAGAAGGTTTTCCTAACTACTTTAGCAACATGAGTGTCAAACGAAAGGCTACTGTCAACTTGGGTCCCCAGATCCCTGATGACTTTTTCTGTGCTCAGTGGATTGCCATCTATATGGTAGCTAGGGGTAACCTTGTTTTTCCCGAAGGGTATGACTATGCATATTTTGGTGTTTAACTTCAGGCCATGGCTCTGGCACCAGTTATCCATTTCTGTGAGGCCCTTCTGGAGGATATCTGTGTCAGATGTGTTTTCGACTATGGCCCAGTTTGCAGTCATCTGCAAACTTTGTCAGCCATAACCCTCCTGTGTTTGCTTGTACTTCAGAAAAGTAGATGCCGAACAAGAGTGGACCCAGGACTGAGCCCTGTGGGACACCACTTGTGACAGGCTTTGAGTCTGACATGGCTCCAGCAACTCTGACCCTGTGGGTTCTGTCGCTTAGCCAGTTTGCAACCCATCTTGTGATGTATGGGTTTACATTCAAGCTGATGAGTTTTTCGATGATACCTGAGTGGGGTATTGTGTCGAAGGCCTTTGCCAGGTCGAGGTAGGCTGTATGGACTGCCTTTCCTCATCAATGGCCTTGGTGACTGTCTCGAAAAAGTCAACCAAGTTTAAGAGGCAGGATCTGCCTTTGACAAAGCCAAACTGGGTTGGATCCAAAGTCTGCAAGTTCCCTATGTCTTTATTTATGAGTTCCATTATGATCCTCTCCATGGCTTTGCAGATAAGGCTTGTCAAGCTAATGGGGCGGTAATTTCCAGGGTCTGTGGAGGCACCGCCCTTATGAAGTGGGACCACAGTCGCCGCGGCGCCACTCCTTGGCACGTATCCTGAGGTGAGGCTAAGATTAAACAGCTGTCCTAACTGTGGGTTTAATTCCTCGTTGAGTTCATGAAGCACACAGCCGGGGACACCATCCGGTCCCATGGATGCTGTGTTTTTGCCTTAGTGAGGGCAGTTCTCACCTGGGCGTTGGAGATGTTTGGGGGGCTACAATCCTCTGGAATAGATATCTCTCCTTTTGGGGAGGAGGGGGGGGAGAAGTTTGCACTGAACCTGTCAGCCAGTATGTTAGCAATGTGTGTAGGTTCAGTAATTTTCACATCATTTTGAACTAATTCTGAGCATATCTGGGAGTTTCCTCCTAGGTTTCCAACATAGCTAAAGAAGGCCTTATGATTGTCTTTAGAGTCCTTGGCGATTTTTCTCTCAAAATTTGCCTTGGATGATTTTATGAGAGCTCTTAGATTGTTACTTATAATGATCAAAGGTGTCTTACCTTTCAAGGATTTTGCTCTATCTTGTAGTAGCTTCCTCCTTTTGTTGTAGAGCTTGTTTATGGCTGGGGTCCACCAGAATGGACGCTTGCCTTTGGTACAGAGAGTCTTAGTTTTGTTTGGGATTGCCTGATCCATGCAGTCCTGTAGGTGCTGGTAGAAGGCATTTGTAAGTGATTCAGTGGTTTGAGTAATGTTTACCACTGGCTCAGGGGCCTTAAAGGAGACCACACTAGTTTTTAGAAGTGTGAAATCGGCTTTTGAGAAGTTTTTCACTGTGGTCTTTTTGTTTCAGGTGGGGGCGGGATGAGGACCTCCAGCGAGATTAGTTTATGATCTGATCTCACCAGTGAGGGGTATACTTCTGGTGTTGAACATTTTGATCCCATGTTCGTGATGATGAGATCAAGTATGTTTTCACCTCTTGTGGGGATGGTGACTAGTTGTTCCATGGCATTTGAGTTTATGAACTCCAGGAATCTTTGGGTTAGAGTGTTCGGGCTTGAGTAGTGTTCCCAGTCTATATTAGGGTAGTTGAAGTCACCTAGTATGATGGTGTTTGGAGATACATTTATCCCCTCCAATGTTTTCAGGAAGGCCATGTGAGGTTCCTGAGTTTGAGAGGGTGGCCTGTAACATGCTACAAATTGCAGAGCAGTCTTGCCTATGGTTAATTGCACCTGGATGGTCTCCGATGCATCGTGCGTTGCCACCAACCTTGAGGTGTGGGTGTCCTTTATGAATATGGACACCCCCCCTCCTTTCTTGGTGTTGTCCGGATTTTGGGGCCGAAACGCATGATATGAGGTGAAACCTGTTAGTGCTGGGGTGCTCTCAGGAGCCTTGAACCAGGTTTCTGTCACAGCACAGACATCGATGTTCTCCATATTGAGAAGGGCCTCGAGTGCGTGCATCTTGAGATTGAGACTTCTGGCATTGAGCAGCATTACCCTTAGTTTTTTTCCTTTTTGGTGTTCTAGGGTGGTAGGTTTAGAATTTGAGCCTTGCCTCAAAAAGGCACTATGGGGGTGGCAAGAGCCTTTGCCAATATCCGGAAGCCCAGGGGTGACAGGTGCAAGCCGTCCCTTGCGAAGCAGCGTGGCTTGTCCAGCATGTCATCCCAGGCAGACAGACATTGGATCCCCTTTGAATGACACCAGAATTTAAGCCAATTATTAAAGCTGATCATCTTATCACTGTATTGTGGCATCATTCTAGGTGAAGGTAGGATACTGCTCAAGGTCAGGGTCATACCTGCCTGGGCTACATAATCAGAGAGCTCCTCGATGCCCCTTTTCATGTAGTCCAAGGAGGTACGTCTCAGGTCGTTGACACCAGCGTGGACAATGACTGAGTCATATTTGTACCTGCTGTTATTGCATTTGATGTTTAAAAATCTGCATATAAAAAAGAAAAGCATACTACCAAGTTTTCTTTATGCAAAATATATGAAGCCAAGGTAGGATAAGATTTAGAGGAACATCATTTCATCATTAATTGAGGCCTACTGGAACACTGGAAGAAGGCAAACAAATGTGACATTACGGACCTTGTTTGCCTGAAGCTGAAACTTAATGATAGGCCTGTTTATATGGACCACCAGGGAACTACACATGAAAACTACTGAAAATATCAGTGAAAAAACACTTGTACTTTAAAGCTTTAAAATATGCTTTAATTTGTATATGTACATTTTTTTTTAATATTTAGAACATTTAAGTGCAGAATACATAACACAAAACCATCAGGAGAACAAAACCTGGAGAACAAGAGTCAAGTGTTTTATTTATTCACCTCAAATACAGAAAAAAAGCATTTTAAAATGCTACTGAAAATATCAGTTTACAAAGCAGAAATGATGCACTCTTCAAGGAAAAGCTGCACAAGGCCATCCTACTGCTCACTAGTAAATGCCTCAGTATGAGGCTTAGAACATCATATCTGGCATGATTTTCAGGAGAACAATGCTGCAAACACTACTGCAGTTTGTTTAACTACAATCTTGCGTTTAGATTATTTAACACATTTTCTATTCAATTATACAGAATTAGATGCAAAACAATGCCTTTTGAGAAAGGGTAATTATCATCCTTAAAAGGATCAAGGGTCTCCAACATATGTCTTATTCTGCCAGACTAAAGAAACTTCAGCTCTATTCAGTAGCATACCACCTGCTCAGAGGTGATCTCTGCCTGACATACAAGGCCATGTCCAATCAGGATCTGATGGACATGCTCCACCTCAAAAAATCCAAATCCATCAGGACCACAAGAGCTAAAGACTTAAACCTCGGCACAAGTATGAATAGGACATGCTGGAGGGATAGATTCATAACCCAGAGGATTCCCATGCTTTGGAACAGGATCCCAGTTCGTATTAGGCAGAGCCCCTCACTGAATCTCTTCAAGAGAAATCTTGATGAGTGGATGGGAGATTGTAAGTTTACCCCAGGGGTCACATCTGTGTCACTGCTAGACAGAGGCACAGTAAACTAATTCTATTATATAAGGGGACCTTCACTGTGTCACTACTAGACAGAGGCACAGTATTCTAGATTTTATCTGTACATTTTTGTACCATTTCATGGGGTGGCAAAAGTCACATCACTATGGCTAGGCTTACAAATGCCCCAGGGCAGATAGCCTAGTACTATACTATGAAACTATGAAACTCTTTTACAAACCAGGAAATAGCTGTTAGAAAACTGCACTTCCTATCTGCTGCACCATACTCAACTTAGAAAGTAGCATAAAGTATTTTGGTATCTAAAAAAACATTTTTTCATTCCAGATCTAATGAAGACAGTACTTACAAGATCCCACTAACATCTAGCAACTAACATGCCACTTTCCTCCCACTGTCTACTGGCCATACATAAATCCCTGTCTATCGATAATGTACATCTCTCTGTGAAGGTCATGCTGCCAAAAATCTCATCAAATAATGGTTGCTTCCAAATAAATCTTACACTTCAACAAGATTCCCTGCCTCTCCCCAAAAGTGATCTGATAGTCTGGGGGTGCCTGTTAATAATATCTAACATATTAGTGTCACTAAAACATTAATGTTTCACTGTGGCCCTCCCTATATTTTCTTTTTTAAATGCCATTACAATTAAAATACAAGTCTTATAGACTAGCAAACCTGAACACAAAGTATAATTGATATCCATATATAAACAACAGCAAGTTAACAGTTATCTTCTGGTTTCTCCCTAAAATATAATTTGCTAGTCTAGCCACCTCACCCTTCTAGACCATCCAGCCACTGTCCTTGTCAAGAAAGTAAATAAATAATGCAAGGCATCTAACATAACTTGCCTCAAAATCTGGTTGCCATGTCCATGTAGAAAAGAAAGATACATTGTAATCTCATGATTCCTATAACTTCTGAGTTTGTGCTGTGAAAAGAACTATATTTGTGAATCTCAGAAGTCTTTTATCCTACAAGGCTGATGGATAATGCCACCAAACTGCTCCCCCAACCTAGACAATGCGGCCCAGTTTCTCCCAATGTTTGCAGCAGCTGGGTGATTTATGAATCACTGCCTAAAGGCTACTAAACTACACCAGAAGCATCGTGTCTTGTATACAATGTGCATCAAAATGGTTAGAAACCACTAGATTACTAAGTAATCTATTTTACATACAGGGATCAGGCTGGAAAAGGAAGGAATCACTGGATTACCAGAAACTCATTCTTCCATGCAAGGAATACTACTGGAAAGGAAGGAACCACAGGATACCCAAGTATTTTTTTTTTTGTACAGTAATCAAGACTGAAAATAATTATCTATTATGCTATCACTCGGTCTTCCCCATCACAAAAAATAACAGTGATTCAGTTCTGTGAAAAAAAGGAAAACCACAGAAATAATTTTTGTCTTTTGAGCAAACACAAGCATTTGTAGCATGAACATGATGAGTAGACATTTACAAACAAAATTAGATTTCTGAATTGCCAAGGAAATTGTGCAGGCAAACTCAGACGACTGATGTTTTATAGGGCTTTCGTAATGAATATTTTATTTTTTGAAAAATAATGTGAATAAATGATTCTGATTTTATGTAACTTACTTTTCATATTTTTTTCACCTTGATATTTTTAACTATGTACTGTTAACCACTCGTGATTCTGATTGCACTGTGTATTGTTATTTCAAAAAATACAGCTAGTAGTGAAAAGAAAATAAGAGATAAAGGCAGAGGAGAACTTAAACTATAGCTTAAAATGGAACTTACAAGAGCAAAATAAGCAGAAGAAAAATATTAGGACAGCACCCCTACTGGGTCTAGTGATACAAAAAACTATTTTTCAACAGCTATGGGTTTTTTTTTCAATTCTTACAGCCTGTATTTGTCATTATCAAATGAACTAGTACATAACTTATAATGCTTGCATTTTTTTTGTACCTTAAAATACGAAAAAGATGTTAATAAGCACAACACAGTAAGCACACAGCACATTCAAACATATCACAACACACAAAGCAAATTTCAAGAAATTTCAGCACGTGGAAGTGCAGGAAAATAATGATCCATGTATGGTTTAGTTGTACTCTGGGTTTGATGGCTCTTTTGGAGATGCAGACAAAGTGACTTCACCTTATATCCATCAGACAGTTAATACAACTCAAAGCTTCATAACAGGCAGATATTAAAGAGACCTGCAGTGCAATTTTATTGTAATCTAGCTACTAAATCATACAGAGATAAAAACACAATGGAGAATAAAGGCCTCCTCCCTCCAGTACACCTTGCTCCTAAAGTTGATCAGGATGGTTGTGGAAATAAAGTAATATTAGACATTAGGGATAAAGATTGTTAGAAAGACTGTTATTAAAATTGTATGAGATGAGAATGCCAAGTTTCCATGTCTTCTGAGATGCATGTGTATTCCCTCCTTTTAAGTTTCCCAATCTTCTGAGATGCATGTGTATTCCCTCCTTTTAAGTTTCCCGACCTTTTGACATACATGCTTATCCCTTCCTTTACCACACCTGGTCCAGCCAGTGCATTGGAGATGAATATAGCAATAACCCACGCCTGGGTGTGGGTAATGCGGGATTTACCCACGGTTGGCGTGGTTTGGTCCCGAGGGCGAAGCCCGAGGGACCAAACAAAGACAACCGTGGGTAAATCCCAAATTACCCACACCCAGAAGTGGGTTATTGCTATTATACTATGACATTATTTAAGAAAAGAAATAATTACTTTTCTTAAATAATGGCATTGCATAATGCCTCTTTGCTACCCTTCTGCAGCTGTCTGGTATCCGTGGCAGTTCTGATGTACTGCGCATGCCTACGCAGTACATCAGAGCTGTGGCCAAAAGCAACGGAGAAAGCAAGATCTCCGTTGCTTTTTACTGTTTCGCTATGTTAAATGGGTTTAACATAGCGAGACAGCTTTAAAATAAGCAATGGTTGCTTATTTTAAAGCTGTCTCGCTATGTTAAACCCATTTAACATAGCGAAACAGTAAAAAGCAACGGAGATCTTGCTTTCTCCGTTGCTTTTTTTTTTAAACCTGTCTCGCTATGTTAAATGGGTTTAACATAGCGAAACAGCTTTAAAATAAGAAACGGAGATCTCCGTTGCTTATTTTAAAGCTGTCTCGCTATGTTAAACCCATTTAACATAGCGAGACAGGTTTAAAAAAAAAGCAATGGAGAAAGCAAGATCTCCGTTGCTTTTTACACACTGTGTCACTATGTTAAAGGAGTTTAACATAGCGAGACAGCTTTAAAAAAAGCAACGGAGATCTCCGTTGCTTTTTTTAAACCTGTGTCGCTATGTTAAACTCTTTTAACATAGCGAGACAGTGTTTTAAAAGAGACTTATACTAATGGAAAAAGTCCAGGCGGCCGGACCTTTTTCTATTAGTATAAGTCGATTTACAATGTGCACGCTGGCCAATCAGCATGCACGTTTTGGAATATTAATGGGGGGTCATGTTATAATAAGGAATTTACTAGACAAGTGATATTGGTTTCAAGACCCCCCCCCCCACACACACACACAAAAGTGCAAATGTTCAGACCCAGTTAATCACTTCATTTATTTTTAACACCTTTATTGAATTATCCTTTGTGACATTGGAAAATTTACATTTCTATACAGAAGTAATCTCACTGTATTACCAAGTTCATGTTTACAAATATTATACTTCACATGTACTGCTATATATCATATACTCTAAGCAAAATTAAATAAATTACTCAATCCCTGCCTTTTTTAAACAAGAAACATCTTTATTAAATTATAATTTATGACATAGGCAATCATACATTTATATAAATGAAAACAAACCACACTGACACAATCCTAGTTTTAAGCATTTTACATCACAAACCATACTGACACACTCCCAGTTGCAAACGTTATACATTACTTATAATCTACCCAATCATTTTTCAGTCAAACATTACAGAGCTCATTTAAGTCCTGCCTTATTGTAAACCTCATTCCTCCCCTCTATGTATAGTTCCCACAATTATCATTTTTTTCTTTGTAGTTTGCTTCTACCCATTTCTAAAGATCTCATTTCCAATTGTTTTACCTCTCTTACTATATTCACCACTTCTAGTATAGTTGGTTTATATTTTGATTTACATTTTCTAGTAATTGCTTTTTTGACAGCCACCATAATTAGACACAGCAAGGCCTTACCATGTCTAGGCAATTCTGGTTCTGTATCATAGCTCAAAAAATCATCTACCTCATTACACCAATCTGCCCACCCAGCATCTCTGACAGTGCATCCCACAGGGAATCCTCTGCCAACTCACCACATTCCCAGAAAATATGTTCCCAATTACTTGTTCCTTCCCCATTATACCTCCAGCATTTTCTATCTACCGGAGGAAAAATTCTCTGGAATCTACTCGGGGTATAAAAAATATTTATAAAAACATTTCCAAGCAAAAATCCTAAATCGTCTAGATTTTGTTGCATATTTGGGAGACAGACATATATCCTCCCATTGTTTCTTTGTGACTTGCTTATCCAATCTCTCTTCCCAATCCTTTCTGACTTCCTCTGATTGACTCTAATAGTTATCATGCAATATTTTATATGCCCTACTAATTATTCCTTTTTTAATGGCAGCTTCTGTTTTCAATTCTACTAAAACTTCTTCCATTGCTGATCACTCCATTTAAAATCCACTGATGACAAAATGTAATCAACCTGGCATTTGCTGTATACTATGAGAGTACTGTGAGAGGCACCTTATACCTCTAAGAAATAACCAAATGTATAACAAATGCATTTTTCCACATCATTTGATGTATGACAGTATCTTCTTTGAAGGATTCTGTAGAATGGCTCATCCTTTCCGCATACCATAGTCTACCAGCCTTCTGTGGTAGATCCTGCACTCTGGGCTACAGACTCCTGATGTTGATGCACACCATGTTCATTTGCTAACTACATTAGTGCCTCTTATTCTAGAACCTGCCACTTCACTGCCAGACACTACGTAGCATCTTTCCTATAAAGCAAGAAAAAAACAGCTCACAAGTAATATATAAATATATACTTCATTGGCTTAACTAGCAGTCCAACTGTCAGTATTGGATAAAAGTACTAATCATGCACTGATGTGATAACGTGAATGTATTTGTGGTCCATCAAGAAGGATCAACTAAGGGGTGTGGCTAAGATCCCAAGCAGCTAGCAGCACTAAAATTTTGCTCTGCCTCTTTTCAGTTATTCCGACAGGAAATTTTAAAATTAATATTAAAAATCTACCTTATAACTACTTTTAGTAACTAAGTTATAGGTCTGTGTTGAAACTAAAAAGGAAAAACTAAGTTTTTAAGTTTTTTATTAACTTTAATCCTGTCAGAAGTTCTCTTCAAGCTAATTCAGACCTGACTAACACCAAAACTTCTCTTCTGGAAAGTATGATGAAGGAAGAACTACAATCTATTATTACAAACATTCAAGACCTTTCAGTAAAAATGGGCAAGTTGGAGCGTAAAATAGATAACATAAAACAGGATAGCAAGAAACAACTGGCCCTACTTAATGAGGTAATTAAGAAACACTCAGAACAAATCTCATCTACTGAAGAAGCTGTAACTGACATGGAAGGCAGACTGACTGAGACTGAAAGCCAAACTGTATTTTTACTAAAACCATATACTCTGCTCTTGGATAAAATAGACAATTTAGAAAGTAGGTCCAGGATGAACAATATTAGAATATATGGAGTAACAAAAAGTAAGGAAGGTAATAATATGGTATGGATTCTAAAGAACTGGTTACCAAAAATCTTAAATTTGCCTGAATCACTTTCATAGAAAGATCCCTGTCAAATGCTTCTTCAATGAGCAATTCATCTACACCAAGATCCGTAATAGTTAAATTCTTCTGCATTCAGGACAAGGAATTAGTACTAAACAGAGCATGGTCAAGTCATCTCATAAAAATAAATGGATAGAACATTTGTTTTGAAAATGAATGCACTTCACTGATGTTATCCAAGAGAAAAGTCTGCATTCCTTTAATAAAATCTCTCAAAAAATCAAACATCAAAGTTCAAATCTTATTTCCTGCTAGAATAAAAATATTTATTTCAGAAGGTGACAAAATATTGAACACTCTTGATGAAGCACTAGACTTTGTACAGAAAAAAACAAACTGTTGGATAGAACAGAAGAAATGTACTGGGCTGCAGCAAGTTTAAAGAGACAAGCAACAAAGAATAGCTGGTCCATTAAAGCAAAAAATAGCAAAAAGTTTAAAGAAATGTACTACAAATGCATTTATTTTCTGCGATTACATTTAATATTCAAGTGCCAAGTTCATATTTGAGAATAATCCTTCATCTTTCCTTGAAGGAAAGTTTAAAACAAGGTAAGTCTCATTTGTTTCTTTTCTTCTTCTTCTTTCTCCTTCCTTATTTTTTTTCTTTATGTCAAAAAGAGGGATAAATGTTATATTAAAAGTTTACTGTTACTATTATTGTTGTAGATGCGAAGCTTAGCTTAAGACATAATTTGAGAGGTAATGCAGGGGTTAAAATGCAATGCCTTTTGCTTTATTATATTTATCTAATTGCTTGTATAAGATTGTGTGGTTGACAGATATAGTCAGAGGCTGTAGGGTTATGTTTTTTGAGAGGGTGTGTGCGTGTATCTATATGAATGATTTGTGCTGTTTTTGCTTCCCTTTTGTCTTTCCCCTTTTTATTTTTATTTTGTTTTTTAGTGTATTCATTTTTCTCACTGCTTGCTATTTTTGTGTTTATCTTTGTGTGCTGGTGTTGCTGTGGGAGAATCTGACTAGTAGGGACAGGGATTTATTCTTTGAGATTGATACTATGGCTGCAGTCTGCATTGCCTGCGCTTCTCAAGGATGTGCAATCATTTTCTGCTGGTAGAAAAGCCGTTACTTGTCTGAGATGGTTGCGAGCACTCCTTTAAATTTAGTGTTCAATTTAAACATGTTCCGGCTCAAACATACTTTTTCGCTTGATTTGACCATCCAGACAGGTCGCAAGCTGTGTCCAGCACTGTTGGGACTAGCAACTTTACGTCTTGAAGCTTAAAGAAACAGGAAGCCTCTTCTCACCTTTGAACCCAACACATGGATGGAATGTTGAAACAGAGAAAAGGACATAAATGGCTTTATGTAACAGTTGATATCTGTAAGGTTTTTTTTTTTTATGAAGTGTTTCAGTTCTTCATGTATCTTTATAATATGATGATTCCATTCTATATATAATATGGGTTTGTCTGGGATTTGTACTTAGAAGGGTCCCTAGTTAGCCAGAACTTTGTGCCCTTACCTAGGGAAGCTGTTGTTTGTCACAGCCTGTGGTTTCCCTGAAACCAAATATTGCCCCTAAAATAGCAGATAGAATCTACAAAGTTTCTCAGTTTTTCAAGTTTTTACATATAAATCCCTGATGTGACCAAACAGCTATAGCTTTAGTTAATCCAGCTGCTGCCAAATATTTTGTTAATTCTAAACATTCTCCTTCTGATAAAAATAGTAAAGCTATTGATAACTTTGAAAAAAAAAAGTGTATGCTTCTGCAACTTTGATTTTTGTTTGGAATTTTAAACTGCCAGGCTCGTATGCTGATGTTTATTCTGACAAATTGTGAAAGTATGAGGAATGCTAAGCTGCAGTTTCCTCTTCTGAGAAAAAAATGTTTTTTTTTGTGTGTGGTTAGTTTCTTCTTTTTCTTAGGTCACTACACATTGTTTGAAAAGTGTTTATGACTCCAGATACTGCTTCCAGGGCTGTTGTCACTGTTACTTCCTTGAGGAGGTTTCTCTGGCTTAGTTCTCAGAACCTCCCAGAAGATGTAAAAAATGAGAGTTTGAATTCTCCTTTAGATGGAGATTTAGTTTTTGGCCCCTCTGCTGCAGAGGTTAACAAAATGTGTGATGAGATTGGTAAGCTGATTACCTGATTTTTTTTCAGCCCTGCTTCTCTAAATACTTCAAGGAACTTTTGATCCCTCATCCAGTTTTGGCAAGAAACAAAATAAACAACATCAGCTGAATGCTGGTAAACAGATTTTTAAAAAGCAATGGCAGGGAGGCTCCAAAAAGAAAAGCAAAAACCGCCAGAACAAAAGACAGTCAACAAGACAGAATGACTATATAAGGGCCATGTCTCATCCCCCCCCCCCCTCACACCCAGGTAATCCCTTACTCCTTCCAGAAAGTCTGAATCTCACTTTATCTCTTTGGCAACAGATTGTTTCAGATACTAGGTCCTGAATGTCATTCATCTATATTATAAATGGCAGTGGGAGGAAATTCCTCCGTTTCAGGGGATTCCTATTCATTCACCAGATCAAACCTTTCTCTTCCTTTCTGTTCTATATCATCTATTGTCTCAGGTGTTAATAGAAGCTGTACCTCCTTGCCAGCTGGGGAAAGGATTTTATTCAAGAATGTTTACTGCCAAAGAAAGAGAAAAAGAATTCCTGAAACAGTTTGTGATAGTGCCCAAGTTCATAACTCTTGCACTTCACAACCTGTTATCCCTTCATCCACATTTGAGTTTTTTTTTTTTTAGTAACCTTAGATTTAAAAGATGCATATCATCATATTCCTATTCATCCGTATATGCAATTCTTATGGGTCTGGATCACATTATTAGTTCTCTGCCTTACCTAGACTGCTCCAAGAGGGTTCACAAAGTGACCACCTCCTGTCATCACTCATTGAAGGCTGTAGGGTATCCATTTTTTTCCATATTTGGATAACTTGATAATCTTTGCAGAGTCTTTTTCAAATTATCAGGAATTTCTTACCTGAGTAAGAGATGTTCTACACGGGCTGGGATTCCAACAGAACATATAAGTATTTCTGATTCCATCACACATGCTTGTGCTTCTGGGATGCATGCTAGACACCTTAGTACAAAGAGCTTTTCTTCCCCAGGAAAAAAAATAGATCTACATTTAGATATATTCCATGGGTTTTCCACTTAGACATTTGTCTCAATACGGGAATACATCAGGACTCTGGGTCTCATGGGATCCATGATTCTCATGTTACCTTTTACAAGACACCATATTAGAAAGATAAAATGGTATCTGAAGTCTCTTTGGTCCTAGCATCAACACCCATTGCCTTTTCAAATTCCAATTCTGGAATTTGTGAAAAAGGAAATCACTTGCTGGAGGCATCAAATAACTTTAAATCCAGGTCTCCCATTCTACCCTCCTGCCCCAAAGCAGTCTGTCATACAGAGGCCTCAGACTTTGCTTGGAAGCAGTGTGAAGGGAAATAAAAGTGCAAGGTCTCTGGGACCTGGGAGTAGAAAGACAGACCAAAGCACATAGACATAAAAGAGATGTTTGCTGTTATAAATGCTCCTAACCCTGTGAATCATTTGTGTTCCCCAGCACCTCTTCAAGTAGTTACAGATAATATTACAGAGATGTGAACAAGCAAAGGGAAACCAGATCTTACCCCCTTTGCAAGCTAGCCATGTTCACATGGGATATAGCTTTCCAGCACAGTCTCACTCTACAGGCATCTTACATTATGTCAGCCCAAAATTATGTGGCAGATAAGCTAAGCAGGACCAAGGCAGACTCTCAGGAATGGAAAGTGGATTGGGAGGTTCCAAGATTTGATCCGTTTGTGGGGAATTCCTCAGGTAGACCTTTTTATCTTCCCTCTAAACAAACAACTTCTGCTCCAGGACTCCATGCAAGAACATCTGGAAGACAGATACCTTTTCTTTTCCTTGAACAGGATTGTCCCTATATGCTTTTCCACTCCTCCCACTAATATCCAGGGTACGTCTGAAGATTCAGAAGGACTTCAAAAAGATCATTGTAGTGACTCTCTTCTGGCCCAGGCAATAGTGGTTTTCCCTTCTTTTGGAATTGGCTAGGGACAGTTACCACAAGCTTCTTCACAGACTGGATTTGTTCACACAAAATTAGGGGTGTTTGATACACCCTGACCCCAAACAACTACAACTGACTGCCTGGATAACAGGGTCTTAATACCTTTCAAGCACCTGTTTTCTGAGGATGGCAGCAGACTTTAATGGAGGCAAGAAAGCCAATAAAACAACCAGCACCTATTCAGGGTTTGTATTTCTCTGGTTTTACAACATTTGTGTGAGTTACTGCCCTATGGCTTGTCTTACTCATTTATCAATGTCCATTTGTCAGCCATATTAGCATGTCTGCCTGTGGATTCCCCCTCTTTCAATGCAATCTTATTGAAAATGTTTTTGAATGGAGTGCTACATAAGAAGTCTCCAAGAAAAATAGTGGCTCCTCCTTGAGATCATAATTTTGTGCAAGACTTGTGGTGCATAACACGGAAAACTGTTCCACTAATTGCTCTGACCTCTGCAAGAAGGATATCTGAGTTGCAAGCTCTAATGGTGGGACAACCATATCTCATCTTTTACAGAAACAGAGCTTCTTTGAGAATTAATCCATCTTTTATTCCCAAAGTGGTAAGTTTACTTTAAGCCAAGCCACCCATCTCCCAGTGTTCTTTCCTGAAACTGAGAATGAGGGAGAAAGGATACGTCATACCTTGGATGTCCACATACCACTCAAGTACTATCTTGACCGAACAAAATCTTTCAGAACTTCTGATCAGTTGTTCATTTCTTGTGAAAGTAAGATGGGACAATCTGTGTCAAAGCAGACTATTTCCAATTTTTTGTCTCAGTCCCCAGGACCTCAAATTATTATCAGTTATTCCCACCACAACAAAGCTATTCTAGGCAGGGTCAAGGCTCAGTCTACCAGGGCCTTGGTTTCATCTATGGCTTTTTGTAAAGGGGTGGACTGTAGAAGCATTTTAAAAGCAGCAACATGGTCCTGTGTGTATACTTTTACAAAACACTACAAACTAGATTACTTTTCCAGGTCTAGGACTGTCTTTGACAAGGCCATTCTTCAGGGGCTTCTGGACCCTTCCCCTTCTATCTCCCAACAGCTATGGTACTCTACCCATATAGCTAAGGTTACTGCAGTAGTGATCAATATGATTAACATAGTACAGCTGTGTAAGTAAATTTACCATAACAGTAGATGGTTGAATGATCACAACTGCAGTACCTGCTACCTCCCTCAGTCCCCCTGTTTTTGGTGTGTTGTTTATACCAGGGTGTGAATATCTATTTTTTTGCTGTTCCTAGCAATGTCCTTTCAGGACCCAGCCTCCCTCTCTTAGTTGGCATGAAAGCTCTGAAGGGCTTGGTACCCAAATCTGATTTTTTAGTCAGCTCAGCACACACTGCTTTGGGTGTGTGTATAGGCCCTGAAGCTTTGGAAGTTGTCTGGCTGTTAAATCCTATGAAGGATATAACACATATAGCTTAGGCTACTGCAGTAGTGATTATTTGAACATCCACTGTTATGGTAAACTTTTATTAACTTTAGGTCAGTGATGTTTTTATTTAGAAACCAATGGGACTTTTGTTACTATGTGATGTGTCCTGATAGTTATATGCTACAGGGGACACTTTAATTTATAATTAGACAAATTAAATCTGAGTAGAGATGGATGATAACATTTTTTTTGCCCTGGATGAGGTTACTTTAGTTATCAGCTGTGCTGGACAGAAGGATTTATTGATAACTGAAGCTATGTAGTAGTTGAATAAGAGAGAGCTGTTGACTAACGTGCCTAGATCCCTGACTAGTATGTGAGTTTGGAGTGGGGTACTTACTATACTGTAAATTGTAGATAACAGCTGTTTACCAAATGTGACAATACTGCACTGGTTCCCTATTAAGTAAGCAAACACTTAATATAGCAAACGCTGTTTAATCGACAGCTAAATGTTGAAACGGCAAACTCCCGAAGACATGGAACAGTGATTTTTTTTTCCCGGGGAAAAAAAATCACTGGGCCGTTTTTGGGACTTTGCCATTCCTTCCACTGTGGTGCGATCTTGGAGTTGGTATATTTAAGTAAGGGTAGTGTGGGGGCACAGCCCCCCCACATTGGGGGGTGTGAGGGGCAAAGCCCCCCCCCCCAAACTTTATTTTGTGTTTTTTTGGGGTTTTTTTTGCAGCCCAGTGATCTTTTTCCCTGGGAAAAATATCGTTGTTCCGTTTGTTCGGAATTTTGTGTTTTTGTTTTTTTTTTGGGGGGGGGGTCGATTATATAGTGTTTGCTATTTTAAGTGTTCACTATTATAATATAGACCCGACTGCACTTTTTTACATTTCATTTTAGCCCTTTTCAGTACACCAGTGGTTTGTAAGGTTTAATTCTTGGTGTAGTGATTCCATTTCAAAGGGTGACTGAACAATAACACTAACAGACAAACTTAGTCCTATGTCTGAATTTATGGTTTGTAGATCACAGAAGTAAATATCAAAAAGGAAGGGTGCCAATACTGAGTCCTGAGGTACCATCTTACTTTCTGAGGTGGAAACAGCTACCTTGCTATGTGTGCGCTGTCTTTCATTCAGTCTCATATCCACCTTATCTTGTAAGGGTCTACATTTAGGTATTAGCTTATTCAAGATGCCAGAAGGTGGGACAATGTCAAATACCTTAGCCAGATCCAGGTAGGCTATCTGGGCTGAATGACCATTAGCCACTGCCACTGAGACCATCTTGAAAAAGTTTGCTACATTAAGTAGACAAGCCCTTCCCTTGACAAGGCCAAATTGTTGAGGGTCTAGCTCCATGTGTTTTTTGAAATAGTAATTAATGAGTCAGATATGATGCATCCCATGGCTTTGAAAACTAGACTATTTAGGCTGATGTAAGGTTCCCAGTGTCTGTTGTAAGGTCCCCCTCATGAAGGGGCATCACAGTAGCTCTTTTCCATAATGCAGGGATACACCCTGTTGCTACGCTTAAGTTAAGCAAGTTCAGAAGAGGTTCAATAAGAGCATTGTTGGTGCTATTTATTAGGCATCTAAGTAAACTGCAAGGACTTTGGAAGTGGTGTTTTTGATTTTGAGAGCACAATTAGGACATGTTACTTGATGATCTTACAGGGTATAAGGGACTCAAGGATTTACAGAATTCTGAAGACTGCTCCTGTGGTAAAGCTGGCAGTAAATTTAATAGCGAGTATAGTAATTACCTTTAGGAGTGGAGTGGTTGATGCAATTCTGAATTAATTCCAAACCGATTTGAAGTAGTTCCAAATTTATTTCATAATTTTCTGATGTAATTAAAGAAGGATTAATAATTAACTTCAATGTCAGCTGCAAGTTTCAGTGCTTGCTTTGCTTTGATCTTCCTGATGGTAGTTTTTAGTACTTTGATGATCATTTTGATAGAGTCTTTAATGTGGTTAGCTTTAGATTTTGTAGAGCTTTAAAAGTTTTTTTGTTTGTTTTTCATCTTTTGTTATAGAATTTATTTATACTGGCAGATCACTGGGGTGTTTGTTTTCAATGGTTTTACTGGGACTGTCAGATCTATATACTTACATAACTTGGAGTAGAACTCCATTGCATAAGTAGCAGCTGAGGCTGCATGGGTACTGGTGATATTATAAGTACATTTCAAGGGCTCATCAAAAAGTTCAAATAGGTTTGTCCATTTGAAGTCCATAGATTCAGTATTGTTCATTCTTGGGTAGTTTAAGACTTTAAAGGAGAAGGTCACTAATTTGTAGTCAGATTTAACCAGTGATGGAGATGCTATAGTAGTGGTACATGTATAGGCTATGTTGGTAAGGATAGGGTCTAGAACGTTCCATCCCAGTGGGCTGGTTTACTATTTATTCTAGCAATCTTTGGATTTACTTAATTTCTAACATTAAGAAACACCAGTTTATTGATGGGTAACTAAAATCAGCCATCGCAAAATCATTTTTCATTATGGGTAGTTCAGCAACTACATTATCTTACATTTATGTCCAAGTTTCTGATGGTCATGATTAAAAGCCTGACCTCCCTTCAGAAGATGGCTAGTTCCTTATTCATCAGATTTGTCAGCATCTAGTGATTGGAATCAGGTTATAGTCTATAGCAGTATGAATCAGCCATTGTAAAATCCATCCTGTTCTAGCCTCCAATGCAGAAATAAAGATCACACCATTCCACTACTGAAAAAAAAAGACAGACTATATATATATATGTATATATATATATATATATATATATATATATATATATATATATATATATATGGGTCTACTTCATAACATTGAAATTATATAACGCTGAATTTCATAACATTGAGACCAGAACATCAAAATCCCAAAACATTGAAAGTGTGCTTCATAGCACTGAAAACTACAATGCATATGTAAATAAAATCCTCTCCACCTATAACAACATCTAACTAACAAACACACTTTCTACTACATTTCTGCAGGGGGCAAGTCCCCCTGCACCCCCCATGTGGGGGGCTCTGCCCCCTACACCCGCCTGTAAATTAAATATAGCAACTCCAAGATCCCACTACAGTGGAAAAAAGTTAATTTCCTAACCTCACTGTGTCACAATCACCATATACTGAGGTTAGGAAATTATCTTTTTTCCACTGTAGTGCAATCTTGGAGTTGGTATATTTAATTTATGGGGGGTGTGGGGGGCACAGCCCCAACATGGGGGGTGCAGGGGGGCTTGCCCACCTGGAGAAACATAGTAGAAAGTGTGTTTGTTAGATAGGTGTTCTTGTAGGTGGAGGTGATACTATTGGTTTACTATCATTATTGCGAATGGCAAAACATTTGCCATTTGCAATAATGAAAATAAATGCCAAAATCCACCTCTCCACTCCTACACAATGTCGACCCAAATGATATACACATTTGAGTCAATATTGTCACCGAAAACATCACATGATAACCATATAGGAGCTGATGTAAATCAAACTCCTATATGACAAATCACGTTTTTGCAGGGGGGCAAGCCACCCTGCACCCCCCACACCCCCTGCTACTAGTATATTCCAACTCCAAGATCGCACTACAGTGGGGATATGGATGAATTTCCACTCCCCACTGTACCACAATCTCCATACATATAGTCGAACACACTTATGCAAATGCACTACTGCATTTGCATAAGTGTCTTCGACTATCCCATACACTTTTCATTTTGTGCACGACATTCTGATTTTCGGCAGCATATGTGCTGACAGAATGTCGTTCACACAAATGATAGTAAACCGATACTATTTACTTGTGCAGTGTGGTTTTCAATGTTATGAAGCACACTTTCAATGTTCTGAGTTTTCAGTGTTTTGAATTTTCGATGTTCTGGCCTCAATGTTATGAAATTCAGCATTATGAAATTTCAGTGTTATGAAGTAGACCAATATATATATATATATATATATATATATATATATATATATATATGTTTACTATCAAATGGTTGAAGTTCAGAATATAAAGCTATCACAATGCAAAATCATATTATCGATATTCAGAACGTGAAAGCATTCAAATGGTCAAAAATCAAAATGTTTCAACATTTTCGACCATTTTCAACATTTTTCCACCCTTTGCAAAGCCAAACCTCCACCAAACCAAACCCAGTGTGATTAAACACTACTTACTTACCCACTTAACAGAAACTGGTCAGTATGAAACCAATGTTGGGGGCTGTGCTGCCCAACCCCCTCAACTATATTCTAACTCCAGGATCACACTACAGTGGGGAAAAGGGCATATACCAGGGGCGGCTCGTGGCATAGGGCTGCCGGACTGCAGCCCCCTCAAAAATAAAAAAAGAAAGAAAAAAAAATGAAAAATAAAAAAAAATATTTTTTTAAAATTCGCAGACTTCGCGCATGCGCATAGACCGAGTCCCGACTTATCGGTCTATGCGCATGCTCAAGGCAGCCCGGCCATCCCCATAGGGGGACACAAGGAGACGTCTGTGCACTTTTACAGTGCACAGACCCGCCAGGATTATGGGACGCATCCGGACTGCAAGAGGAGCAGCAGGGACTCGGGACAGAGCCTTAGGGATCTCGTCGGCGTCGGGAAGGAGCATTGGGATCTCGCGGGTCTTCAGTATTGCGCGGGAAGGATGTATGTACGGACGTTAACTCTGGATGTATTCATTCAGGTAAGGTGCCTTTTAATTTACAATGTTTATTTTTATTGAGTTTGTGCTTTTGCTTTACTGGAGTTTGTGTATGGTGCTTGTGCTTTACTGGTGTGTGTGTGTGTGTGTGTAAATGCCCCAGGTGCTTATGGTGGTGTGGTAGGGAATGCCTCAGGCTTGAACCCTGTACCCTGTATGCAGGTGTTAAAGACTTGAGTTCCCTACCCACCACCATTTGTAAAAAAATTTCAGATTTTTACCTCATATTCGATCTGATCTGTTCCTCATAATATCTGTGGTTTGTAAATGTTGCAATGCTTGATATTTGATGGTGTAGTAGTAGCATTGTTGCCTCACAGCTGCAGGTTCTTGGGTTTGATTCTTGGCTGGGGTTCCTTCTTTGTGGGGTCTGTATCTTCTCCCTGTGTTTGTGTGGGTTTGCTTTTGTGCCCTCCCATGTTACAAAGACATGTCTGCATTATTTCTTCCTGGGCCTCTGCTGAAAATTGTTTATTTGTTCCAAGTCAGACTGTCCTGATTAAAAATGTTAAATAAAATTGACAGGCATTTGAATTTCAGACTTAAGGGTTTCTGAATGTTTAATTCCTTGCGTATTTGATGGTGCAGTGGTAGTATTGTTGCCTCACAGCTATAGGTTTTCTGGTTTGATTCTTGGTTGGGGTGGCTTCTGTGTGGAGTCTGCATCTCCTCCATGTGTTTGTGTGGATTTGCTCTGGTGCCCTGCCATTTTACAAAGACATGTCTGCAGTTTTAATCCCTGCTGAAAATTGTTTTTGTTCTGTCCACAGTAAAATTGACAGGCATTTGAATTTCAGACTTCAGGTTTCTGAATGTTTAATTCCTTGCATAATTGATGGTGCGGTGGTAGTATTGTTGCCTCACAGCTATAGGTTTTCTGGTTTGATTCTTGGTTGGGGTGGCTTCTGTTTGGAGTCTGCATCTCCTGCCTGTGTTTGTGTGGATTTGCTCTGGTGCCCTGCCATTTTACAAAGATGTGTCTGCAGTTTTAATCCCTCGTCTCTGCTGAAAATTGTTTTGTTCTGTCCGCAGTAAAATTGACAGGCATTTGAATTTCAGACTTCAGGTTTCTGAATGTTTAATTCCTTGTATAATTGATGGTGCAGTGATAGTATTGTTACCTCACAACTATAGGTTTTCTGGTTTGATTCTTGGTTGGGGTGGCTTCTGTCTGCATCTCCTCCCTGTATTTGTGTGGATTTGCTCTGGTGCCCTGCCATTTTACAAAGACGTGTCTGCAGTATTAATCCCTGCATCTCTGCTGAAAATTGTTTTTGTTCTGTCCGCAGTAAAATTGACAGGCATTTGAATTTCAGACTTCAGGTTTCTGAATGTTTAATTCCTTGCAGATTTGATGGTGCAGTGGTAGTATTGTTGCCTCACAGCTATAGGTTTTCTGGTTTGATTCTTGGTTGGGGTGGCTTCTGTGTGGAGTCTGCATCTCCTCTCTGTGTTTGTGTGGATTTGCTCTGATGCCCTGCCATTTTACAAAGACGTGTCTGCAGTATTAATCCCTCGTCTCTGCTGAAAATTGTTTTTGTTCTGTCCGCAGTAAAATTGACCGGCATTTGAATTTCAAACTTCATGTTCTTCAGAATACATAGTAGCACAACCTTTTTTCTAGCAATTTTCTAAGTTTATAAGATGAATATTTTAAATTTGTCCCTATTTTTGGGACTGTATTCCCCATTATTGGCTTCGTCCAGGTTTTTGTGCTAAGGTTGACAGCTATGGCAAGAACTGAATTCACTGAATATGGACTGTAGAATTGTGCATATTTACTGATAAAGGTGCACTGTAGAATTGTGCATATTTACTGATAATGGTGGACTGTAGAATTGTGCATATTTACTAATAATGGTGGACTGTGGAATTGTGCATATTTACTAATAATGGTGGACTGTAGAATTGTGTATATTTACTAATAATGGTGGACTGTGGAAGTCTGAGTAGACTTTTTATGATAAATGTTCTCAACTGGGCAGTTTTGCCATTATGGGTGCATATGTTTTGTTTCATTGCTTACTGGAAAAATGTTCAAAACAAATTTAAAACACCCTCTAACAAGTGTACTGTATTGTACAAGGAATATAATTTTAGTACAATGAGGAAGGTGTATCAAAGAGCACATGTATGTTTCATATGCAAGGGGCCTATGATTCAAAACAGCCCAAAATTAATCTTTATCTGCCACTGGCAAAATGTATTTTCTTTGAATGTGGGTTTCAATGCTGTTTCAATGAATGTGAGTTTCAAGGGCAGAGAAGTTTTAATGCTAAGTTTTCATTGTGAGACTGCATTGCTTTGTTTAACAGATGACTTAATGTTTGTGCTGTAAAATACAAAATAAAACTTTCAAATGAAGTCCAATCATTGAAGTAAAGCAGTATGCACATTAGTGTTTATGGTAAATGGAGTGAAATAGCCAAGTAATGGTTAATTGGAATGGCTGCAGAGGCTCCAGTTCAACCATTATTTTGTCAGGGGGGAAGGGCAGCAAACTCAGACAGGCCCAGCTGAACTATACCTCCCAACTGTCCATATTTTCAAAGAATGAATAGATTTTTGCTTCTTATTTTTGGTTTGTTGTTCATAAAATTTGTAGTTTTAATTCCTAAATGATTTGCCAGAAGTCACTAAATAATAAGTTTCAGACTTCATAACCTTCATAAAAATGCATGTTAAAGTAAGAGCCGTTCTATCAACTGTCTCAATTTATACAAGAGCAATTTTTAGTACTGTTTATATGTGCCCCCAATATATTTGGCCTTGTTCAGATTTACTGCATTAACAGGTTGAGAGGTACATGCAAATAAATTGCTTTATAGAATTAGGCATAGCCAACCTCTCAACTGTCCCCAATTTTTGGCTCAAAATGTTGCTCTTCCCCTAATAATCCCTCCATAAAATAGCAATTTTGGAAGAAAACATGGAGGGTTTACAATTAAGAAATAACTGTAATAATCAAAGTTATAGATTACTTGAAATGCATGTAGATTCTTTTATTTTGTCAGCTGCTCAAGGTAGCAGTACTAATATTAAAGTGTCCCTTCTTTGACAGGTAGAAGCTGTATTGTGTGTCTATTTTATATTTTTGCATCACATTTTTGGTCCATTTTTCATAAAATTGTTTTTTTGGCAAATTAGTGACAAATCACTAAAGACTGAAGTTAGAAAATGACAGACATTTGAGTTTCAGATTTTATACCCTTCAGAAAATTCATACTAATGCAAGACCTATTCTATTATCTTTCTAAGTTTATTAGAGCAATATTTAAAATTGTCCTTATTGTTGTGCCTTTGTCCCACTTCTGTGTATGGCTTTGTCCAGATTTCTTGCTCTTGAAGTTGAGAGGTATGACAAATGTGTCAGGGTCATCACAGTCAGCCAGAGAGATTTCAAATTGTGACATGCTTGTTGCACCCCACTCCCCATGTAGTGACTCTGGATGTGTCCAAGCAAGGCAAGGAGTAGTTGTATCTACCTTGGATGGGGAGGACACACTGCATAAGTACTACAGTGGCTTTTCATCTGTCCTTGATTTTGCAGAATGGTCTGGTTTCTGTCATATTTTTGTACTGTTGATTTATGCTTATTACTCAAAGTGCCTGTTGCTCTGTGTTTAAGTAGCAATGCTTTAATGACCATAAGGTAAGCTTGTCTGACATCGTAAGATGCAAGTAAGCTTTAATAAGCATACTGTTAAAGAATTGCCAACATTGAAAGCCTTTCTGTTGTTGCCATGCAGAGAATACTTGACTAGATAATGTATAAGCCTTGGGTATTAAAGGACAGGATTCCATTATTTTAAAAAGCTCATTACACTTGTTGGAGACTTCCAGTCATCTCTACAGGCTTTACCCGTAAACTAAACAGAATGCCAATCATGTGTGGTCCATAACCTGTACAGTAATCCTTTAAGCAATGTATCTTGAGCTTGTTTCTTGTTTGCTTTTCATTTTTACTTTTATCATGTTTTCCCCATGAAACAAGTTGTCAGGCAGCAGGACTTTTTTGGATAAGAAACATTTTTACAAGTGGGGGCATCACATAGATTTCTACTTTCAGCTTGTTGCTTGGTACTTTAATAAAGCTGAATATATTATAATTAGAACTGCAGTGCAAGGAGAAGTGGTTTGAGTTGAGTGCTTCTGGTTTTTCTTATACTTGATTTTGACTGGCATTCCAGTAATGTATTTAAAAAGTAATTTATTTTTTCATGCCTCACAACCTTTTGTTTCCATCTAGATATTAAGTAAGCTGTCATGCAGCCAATGCATTGAAATATTTTTATTCTTCTACACTTATTTTTGTCTTGATTGGACTTTCATAATGATGGTTTGCCACCCAGGGCAGCATATTTAATTAAAGTTAGTTTTTTTGTGGTTTTGTGCATAGCTCCTCCCCTTTATGGTTGACCACACCCCTTCCCTTTGACCCCGCCCATTCAGCGTATCCTGCAGCCCCCCTGTGATTTGAAGTCACCAGCCGCCACTGGCATATACACTGCCACTACTATGTTCATATGAAATTAAATTTGGTGAAATGAGTTTTTGGTGATTTGAGCTTTTGACGATGACAATGAAGTGATCGGGATCATTTATTTGAATTCCATTGTAGTTTTGACATTCTGAATGAGTGTTTATGGCAGTCGAATAAAGGATTTTCACATATATGTTATTCAGGTATGTGACTTTCAACTATTGGCCTTTCAACTATTTGATAGTAAACTGTATATATATATATATATATATATATATATATATATATATATATATATATATATATAAAATGCTAAATGACATTCTGCTTATACCTTCCCAGAAGCACTTATCAGAATCCATCTCATGAAAAATATTAAGATGAAATTTTTTTACAAAGAATAATTTCATCAAATTTTAGATTATCAGGTCTGTGTAGATCTGCCCCTTAGGATACCTGGAGTTGAACCACTCCTACAATGTGATGCTAGGACCATATGTTTTATGAACACCATAGGCTGCATACCTTCTGACAACACAGAGAGCAATTCTGCTCACCTGTTCACTGATCTGGAATCTCAATTAAAATAACTAAAGAGCTTGCATTGTTTTTGCTCAGATGCTTGCAGTTGTTCCCAAGCAACAGCACACACCTATGTTCAGTCCTGGCAGTAACATGGAAAGTATAACTAGGAAATGGAAAAAATGCAAATCCACTCCTGTTTTGTGAATTTATAGCCTTCTTAAAGAATTTATATAATCAGTTACTACTTTATACCATGCTTCATATCACAAGATGCATTTAGCAGGTCTTCCTTTAAGGACAAAGGTGAACATAGCAAGTAATAATCAGAGTTGGAATATATAAGCACGCAAGTTGCCTTGCATTTCATGTTAGCCACAAGATATATAAATTATGCAGGTACCATGAGTGAAAATAATAAATAGACTGAACAGTTTATTTATTATTTGTACATTATATTGCTTTATTTTCTGATTATAACTGCTATTTCAGGCATGGTTTCCATTGTCCTTCATACTAACTTGAAGTTTTTCCTTCATTTATTTATTATAAAATGTGTCTGTCTTTGTATTGACAATGTTCAATAAAATATTTTAAAACATGATCTGCAAACCTCTTAATCCTAGTCCTTTAAAAAAGGAAATGTTCAGAATACAAAAGTGTGATGCTTAAGTTTCCATGTAGTAGAACTAATTAGAAGAGGCAAAATGTTACAGTTAAAGCTCACTTCAATCTCTTCCTATAAATGTCTTATGCATTTACTCTTTGCATAATGCATAAACACTGCTCTACTGCATTATGTAATTTTGTGAATATACTGATCTCAAACTTCTCGCAAACATTACTTCCAGTTAATTTTTAAGCTTTCTGGTTACCAGTTGTAATTAAACTTAGTTTGACACTACAGTGATTTATTCTCATGTTTGTAATACAAGATGACTGTTGGGGACCTCCTTCTATACAGAATGGGAAACATAAAAAGTATTATCTGTACAAGGAATCTTAAATGTCCAAATGTTCTGTTTGCTTTTGGAAGCAAAAGAATCCCATACAACTGCTATGAATATATGTTTAGGTATTTATGTTGCAGGTTATAAAACGAAGACAAACTAGAAAAGTTATTACTTAAAAATAATCATATAAATATATAAATACTCTGCCATAATCATCATTTTTGTCACTTTGCAAAGTCTACAATTATTTTATAAAAACTAATAACACCTAATAAAGTTTTGCCTGAATAGAGACAATAATTAAATGAATAAACGCAAGCAATTGCTTTTAACTACCTTTGTCATCTCAGTGTCACGGTTTTGAAAAATATGCCTCAACTCTATCAGTTTAAAAATCTGAAGTTTAGGAAAGATAAATAACAAAAAATCAAAAGTGAAAGAAAATAGATGTATATAAGCTGATATATGGTACATGCAGCAAAAGAATTCTTCTCTACAACTCATAATATGAGCAAACCCATACCTTGTAATGTATGCAGTACAGGGATTCAGCTTTTCCCCTTTACTTGTATTTTTTAATGTTTTAATTTCCTATTGCTTGTAAGTACCTGGTCGCCTTAGAAACATCCATGTTTTCATATATAGCAAAAGGGAAACAGAATATCTGTCTCTCAGTTCTGAATGAGTCTGATTCTGTCATTCTCACTTCAGAATAAGGCTATGAATCTCAAAGCATTGGTGGGCACACACACATGCACAAATATATTGAGGATAAAGTAAATATACATGGCACACACCACATACTACTTTAATAAATGCAAAAAATAAAATAAAAATGATAAAAAAAATAATAAATATCAAATACAAACAGCACACAAGGGCTAGAGCTACATAAGAAGCGATTCATTTCAGTAAGTAATTGTCAGAGTGGTTTTGTTGACCTTGTTTGTCAGATGTGTTTTCTTGCATTATGCACATTGATTCTGATGTCAGGCAATGTGGAATAAAAGTAGCAGTTTAAAGTTGTTTTAAACTAACTTATCTCTTTACTTTGAGATTGCATAACCTATATGACTGGGGGCACGAACACAGCAGGATGCTCTATTTTTGCATTCTGTATGATCTAAAGTTGTATGATGATTTGTGCAGGTAACAATTTGAGATTCTAACAGCTTTTCTTTTTTTTGTAATTTATTGAGTCTCATCTCATGAAGATTTAATAAACCTAAAAAAATCAAAATCACAAAGCATCGCCAATATGAATCACTGCTCAATATTACACCATATATAATTAAAAAAAACATTTTTGAAGGGGCTACACCCCATGCAGCCCCCAATGTGGGGGCTTTGCCACCATTCCTCTTACCTCTAAATATACTAACTTTGTAGATGTACAAATGTGGAGTAAAGAGAAAAGTTTGTTTAAAACAATGTACTTTTTCTTTTTGTACAATGCTACCCCAAGCTCAGAATCAGTATACACTGTGCAACAAAGCATAGTCAGTGAAACAGGACCCTGTAAAAATCATTCATCAAATGCACAGCCATTCACTGAGACATTCATAATAGAGCAACTCTTGAGTAAATGAAGTATGATGGATTTCTTGTGGAAAACCCTAAAATGTATCTGTACTGCTTATAAAATATGTAAATACACCAATCTACTTGAATATTACTGCTACAAAATTTCAGACACAGCTATACAGAATAATTAAGTTCAACACCTAAAACAATGCTGCAGCCATTTATCAGTAGACTATATAGCCATCTGTCAAGGTATAGGGAGGTGCCTTAACAAAAAAAAAGACGTAGGGAGGCACACCACACTTTATAGTCACAACATAAAACTAGCCAAACTGCAAGGTTAATTCCCAAAAAAGTAGTAGTTCTACAGAAGAATGATCATGCAGCACCCTACACATATTTTATTTTATATTTCTCTGTACAGTTTGTAACCAGACATCTATAGGCAGTTGTACTCAGATACTTGGCACAAACTAGGAGAAAATACCAACAAAAAATTAACAGATCATTTCCATAACCACTATTGCTTTTCCTGGAACACAGTTCAAGCAGGGCACTGCGACACAGTATGACAGTGATGTCACTCAAGGATAACAAGTCCACAATGAGATGCAAATGGTGTGCAGTACCCAAGAATAGTTAATATTACACATATGAGGATCAACATTTCATGAACTGCAAGGCCCATTACATAGTGTATACAATTTGAACATTCATCAAGGTGCTCAGTAACAGTGTGTACATTTGAGCACTCGTCAAGGTGTTCAGTAAATAGAGTAGGCAATTTGGAAGTGCTTCCAGTCTCTGTAATGTCTTTACTCTGACTGCCTTCTAGAAAGATGTGAACCACATAACATGCAACTTCCTCTGCAGTTAGACATTAGCATACTTAAAATATACCCCATATGTCCCTTTTATAAATGATCTGTGAGGTATCATGTATCATTTATAATTAGTTAAATTACTCTAAACTTTGAACTAAATATGTCATGAGGTCTTACATTAAACAATACTTTCCTGCTGACAACAATAAATGCAATTTGCAGTCCTTAGAATCATGACTAAATCAAAAAAATGAACAAACAACTAGTTCTTCAATAATCTTATGTATTTTCTACAAATTAGTATATTTCATTTGCAATGATTATTTAAACTATCTTAAACTTTGTACTAAACATGTTATGGGCTTTTACATCAAGCAATATTTTTGCTGACATTACAAAATACATGTTTTCTGTCCTACAACTCATTTTTAGCTTTATAATTGTTCAAATATTGTCTGTCTTCATTGGCCTTCTGTATTTGAAACATTAAATATGGATGTTGTTTCTAAACACCTGACTTTCATTTTGGGAATTTCTGCATTTTGCGAATATCACAATTCTGAATGTTTCAATTTTTGGTGATAGCAATGGATGTAACAGTTTTAGTTCTTCGTTTTCCATGAACTTCAACATATTTGTTTTATACATATATCTGTCGTTTTGGGTCTATATTAAAATAGCGAAAACTCACTTATGCGAATACCTAAACGCCGACACATAAATAGCAAACCACGAAAACACAGAATGTCCTGAAGCGCGAAATTCGAAATATCGAATTGCCATAGCTGGCCAACCGCACCGCCCGCTACATACTACCTACCCAAATAAAATAAATAAATACTTTAATCTGCTCCGCCAATTCCCCAACCACACTCCACACCCTTACCCAGTCTGTATTTAACACTGTTGAAAATTGGTTCATGCAACACTGCCTTCTCCTAAATGCAAAAAAAAACAAAATTATTACTCTTTACTCCCACTCGTAAATCACCGCAATTTCACTTCACTATAACCTCAAACAATGGAACAACCATAAACCCTGATACCACAACCCATCTCTTGGGCATAACTATTGATAACAACCTTAGTTATGATGACCACATCAACTATACTGTAAAATCTGTTAACAAAAAACTAGGTTCACTGTATAGAATCAAACCCTTCCTTACAACTATAGCCAGAACCACAATAGCCCAAACTCATCTGATCTCTACCCTACTGTATGCTTCTGCTATTTACACTAACCTTTCCAAAAGCAGCCTTACCAAACTTGCCAATAGCTACAACAACATAGCCAGATTTGCTACTGGCAACCCTTTTAGAACACACCACTGTATCAACCTCAAACAACTGGGATGGCTAGAACTGCAACACCAACTACTCTATCATCAACTTACTATGACCCAAAAGATACTCTTCCACCCTAATAATATCCCAATCCTCACTAATCTTACTACCCCTTACAAAAATCTTACCACTCTTCGCTCAGCTGATAAATTTCTAGTTTCCACTATTAAATCTAAAAATAAAGCTGGAGACTTTCTTTTTACTAATACAGTTGGAAAGGCCTGGAACCGCCTGCCAAGCGAGCTTTCTACCATATCTTCCACATATCTTTTTAAAAAAACCTCAAAGAGCATTTTAAAACTCACTGGCTCTGCCCCTGCTCCAACCCCGACTGACCTCCCCACCTTAAACATTCCTGATAATCCCTTTTATGGTACCTCCAGGGTACTATTTTGCCACTCTTTCCATGGCCTTTCTCACTGTACTATGATTTACTAAAAAAAAAAAAAAAAAAAAAAAAAATTAATTACTTTTAAATTTGCTTAACATTCATTTGCAATGATCATAATAATGTTTTACCTGTATATGCTTATAGCTTGATATTGCTTTGTTTTCTATATTTGTATAATTAATGCCCTTCTTGGAGCTTTGTTTTCTATAATTGTATAATTAATGCCCTTCTTGGAGCTTTTCTCCCCGGGCCTCTACTGAAAATGGACATGTATCCAGTTAGACTAGCCCAGTCAACAAAATGTAAATAAATAAATAAATAAAAAGAATCCACACTTACCCATATCTACACTTCACCCATATATCCCATATCCTAATCAAACTTTCAATACACACAAATGTATCTAACTATAAACAAACAACATATAATTTACGTATACATTCAGCTACACAACTATATTACTATACATACACTTAACATAACCCTACTTCTAACCCTAAAGTAAAGGTTGCATGTATTACAATGTATGCACTTACCTTAACCCACACCCTAACCCTAAGGTCCGTAACTATTGCACGTTTACGTTAGGGAGCTATACCAGATAAGAGCCAACTATGACAATTCGATATTTCGAATTTTGCGCTTCAGGACGTTCAGTGTTTTCGCGGTTCGCTATTTATGTGTCGGTGTTTAGGTATATGCGTAAGTGAGGTTTTGCTATTTTAATATAGACCCATCATTTCTCACATAAACTTTTTCAGCTTTCTCGTGAATAGTAGAAGACCCAGATTCAGCTGTTTGACCGCCAACTTCAACATCAGGTTGCAAACTCTCCCATGGCTTTTGGTGCCTTCCTTCTCTAATATGAAGGTAGGAGACTTTAATTCTATCTGATTTCCTTTGATTGCTTTCTATATTTTATATTGATTTTCAGGCATTGGTTATTTTGGTGAAGTAATTTGCCTTTTTCATACTTATATCCATTACTTACTGAGGTGGTAATGGATTGCCTTAATTCTCACAGAAGTACAAATCTGCTAAATTCCTGATTTTTATATTTTGGATCATTGTTGGATATGACAGCAGTGAGTAAACCTATCTCTACAGACTTTGATACTGTCACAAAATCTGCATTTCTTGTGTATGTCAGTTTTCTTATTTCAAGGAATTTGGAACAATATTCTACTCATATAAAATAAATAGCTATTTTTAAATGAAATAAATATATGCCCACTTGACACCATGGTCTTCCTGGAATTGTGTATGCCAGCATCTCTTCTTTTGGGTTGTTGTTATGGTATGAACATCTAGCATTGCTCTGCACTACTTTTCTTGGAGTCAACATTCCTACCCAGTATGTTATATATGTTGCTGTTTCTTTGCACTTCAGTACTACCAGATGTCATCCTTGCATTACCTCTGGCATATACCTTCATAGTTGATGGGAAATTACTATTTTCTCAGCTATCAACAATAAACATGGACGTAGATTATTTCTTCCATGAAAGGAAAGTTAGATTGAGTTTATACTCTTACCAATAACTTGTACTCAGGCCAGCATCTCATTGCTACATATTTCAGTAATGGCATTTCTAAGTCAAGTGTTAGTACATCTCTGGAATTCTCTTATTTTACTTTGTCACTAGTAACAGTGGCATTACCTCAAAAATCTCATATTCTTCTCCCAGCAACTCTTCATGCTTCTTTGTTAAATGTTCTCTATGTAACATATCTGAAATGCATACTTCCTTGTCTGGTCTGCATTTTAGTTTTAAGTCATATCTCTGTACATTATTTATCATCATCTGTCTCAGAAATGTCCTTGCAAAGACTTTTGGAATATGCTGTGCAGGAGTTTATCATCTATTTCACCTAAACATTTGTATCATAGGCATATCTGCAAAATTTCTCACATCCATGCACTATTTCTAATAATTAATTTTCTATAAGAACATCTGTATTTTGTGGACTTCTAAATGTCTTTGACTTATAGTTACTGTGTGATTCTTACTAGCATCTACTTTCAATACAGCTAGCTTATTCATAACATGATATTTTAACATTGCTGTTTCTTTGGCAGTTCAAATGCTTTTCCTGTTTAAAACTCCATTCCTAGGCTACTTAATTCATACTTTGAATAGACTGCAAGATTCCTAGAAATCTCTATAATGCATGCTTGTTTTCTGGCACTGGTTTCTGTAGAAAGTCTCTAACATTTTCTAAACAAGGCTTCAGTCCCTCTGACATTAGGCCATAAATTCATAAGTATATAAGTTTGATGAACTGGCTTACTCACAGAACCCAGACTGTAAAAGTAGCCTACTCCAAATCCAGCTCCAGACAAGTGACAAGTGGAGTACCTCCGGGTTCAGTCCTGTGACCACTCCTGTTTGGCATCTACTTCTCTGACGTACAGGCCAACACTAAGGGACTCTGGCTAACAAAGTTCACAGATGACTGAAAACTTGGAGCCATTATTGAATCCCCAAATTATGTGGATATTCTACAAAAGAGCCTTACAGAAACAGATGTTTGGTGCCAGAGCCATTGGCTCAAGCTTAATGCCATGAAATGTATCGTTATCCCCTTTGGGATAAAAACATGTACTCATGAATTACCACATAGGTGGCAGTACACACTAAACACTGAAAGTGTGATGAGAGACTTAGGGACACAGGTGGACAGTGGTCTCACCTTCAATAACCACATCACCACAACAGTCAGGAAATCTTTCTATGTGGCACACTTCATCAATAAGGGCTTTTCATCCAGAAAAAAAGGAGGTCACTGTCCCACTATACTTATCCTTCATTAGACCCATTATAGAGTACAACGCCCCATTTGGTATATACCTCACAAGACATCTGCAACAGCTGGAAAGGTCGCAGAAATACCTCACTAAAAGAATCACAGGCCTAAAGCAGATGCCCTGCGCTGACCATCTAAAAAAACTCCAGCTATACTCTGTGGCATATCATCTACTCAGAGGTGGTCTCTGCTTAACATACCAGCCCATGTCAAACCCTGAGCTGCTGGACATGCTCCACTTATAGAAATCCCAATCCCTCAGAGCCACATGCTCCAGGGATCTAAACCTTGTCATCACAATGAACAAAATATGCTGGAGGGATAGGTTCCTGACCCAGAGACTCCCCATACTCTGGGATAGACTGCCCATACATGTCAAGCAGAGCACTACCCCTCTTCAAAAGAAACCTTGATGAAGATGGAGATAGGAAATTCGCCCTGGGGATCATGTCAGTCACCCTGCTAGACAGGGATCCAGGGAAGTAAATATTGTGGGAAGAAATATCCAGGGAATTGTTATGGCTAGGTTTGTTTAGGCCCTAGGGCCGATAGCCTAGTACCAACCTATGAACAGGTTCAAGATCTATTGGCTATTGTGGAACTTGATGCACTAAAATCCATGATGGAACTGGTGAGTACTCATGTATCCATTCAGTTTCTTTTTGAACGTATGAATTGATGAGCTGAGTTTAACTGAGGGGGAGTTTATTGCATAGGTGTTAAGGTCTTTGAGATATGAAGTTTCACATTTCATAGTTTGATAATAACTAAAAATGAACTGTACAGACACAAAACTACAAGAACAAATAAATCTAATATAACATAAAATGTTTATTTAACTCAAACTGACAACACTTGCTTTCAGACAGAATACAAGTGCTTCTTCAGGCATTCCATCTTACTGAAGCTGAATAACCTATTATATTCAGCCTACTTGGGGTATTCTAAGCAAAGGTATAACTTAATGCTCTATATATCAGCATCAGACTCATCTAAGAATGCAACAAGAGACAAAGAAGACACTGAGTTGCTGTAGTCTCTCACTATAAGAGAAAACTGAAGCCCTCCGTTTGTCTTTGTAAGGAATTTAGGGAGCTCTGTTGTTTGCTGTAGGCACCATCTTTGAATTCACACTGCATGCATGCCTTTTCTGGAGCCCCTGACATCTAGTCAGAGCACATCACCATCTCTACTCCTCTTCTTTTGACCATGACCAAACTAGTCCCAGCTAATACACTGCAAAGGAATTATCACTGTCTAGCAGCTATCACCCAAGCCTGAAGTCTATCCTTGAAAGCACCGAGAGTGTGCAGCCAAAGTAAATATATATGTATAATCCAGTAGAGTTAACATAAGCTAAGACTTGCAACTTGTAGAACCAGACTATAGGGACAGCTGAATGTCCGCATACACTTACTTGAAGTAGGTCGATGTATTAGTACATACTCTGTACTAGAGGACATGGCTACATAGAACCCCCAACAATACCTATACCACTGAGATATATTACAGTCCATAATAATGGGCAATCAGTTTATCAGGTTTTTGTATAGTCCAAAATAATTGGCAAGACACAGTTTGTCATCACCCACACCCCCACTGAAACAGGACAAACTACTTGTTTTGCATAGCTTTCTGTTTCAAACCACTCCCTCCTCCTTTTCTTCCTTTACTACAGTATCTTACAGGTAGCTATCTAAATAATTAACCACATGTAAATCTCTGCTTACTATTCCTGGGCTTGTCTATTGCCCTCTGTAATTCTCCTTTTCACCCTCTCAGCTTCTATTTTACACTGTTTAACTAATACAGTTATCTGGAAACCTTCTTTCTTTTTGCCATATCAAAAGCTTACTAATAATTTTTCTGAACACTGTTACTTTGCTAATTCAGTGGTTGGGCCCACTCCATTCACCCTCGCTACTCCTGGGCTCACTCATCTCCACTATCCTATCCCCAGTTTGCACCTACCCCCTCCTACTCTACATAAAGTATCCAAACTCCACTCCTATACTTCTTCCAGCCTATCTCTCCATCAAAACAATCAGAACATAACCCAATCACAGCTGTCCTACAATTAGCATCTCTCACTCGTTTACTTCAAGTGCTATACCCAGCTTGTCTTTTTGGAATTTATACTGCTGTAACTAGAACTACTCTTGCCCAGTAACATTTTACAGTATAAACTAATATCTTCAGCAAAATCTAACCTGCATATTATAAAAAATTGTTCTGACTCAAACCATATTAGTGTTCCTCCTCAGCATATTACGACTCTTTACCTTACTACTTTGCTTCCCAAGTAAATCTAAGTCCTACAAACCCATACTTGCTACAGCAACAGTTACCAAATCTATAATTCACCACAACCTCCACACTGTGCTAGCAAGCCTTCTTAGATTTTTTTTCAGTTACAGGTATCTTTAATCTAAGCATATTATCATACAAAATCAGTAAAACTAATGCACAATTGCATTTGGCTACATAGTTTCTTTCATAAAATTCCACCCCAAAAAAAATCAGTGGAGACATTCACCCAAACCCTGGCCCCAAATAGCAGCAAAAACACCACACTAACAACAAAGTATTAAATGAGCCATTATCTTTTCCTCTCCCATCCCCCAATTCCAGCCTTCTGTTCTTAAATATCAATCTTAGAAGTCTATGCAATAAAACCTAAGGCGTACATGCTTGTAATGCCACATATTCCCCAGATGTAATGATAGTTACAGATACGTGGCTGAAAAAAAAAAGACATACACAACAATGAAATTACTTCACCTGGTTTCATTATAATTAGGCTTGACAGAAAAAATAAGCGAGCACTTGCCATAGCCATTATTTATAAGAATTCCCTAAATATAACTGCATAACTGCATATGCACAGGAGATACCACAGTTTGACAACAAGGAACTCCTTGTATAATATCTAAAAATAAATAATAGGAAAATGTTTTGTTTAGCAGCCATATATATCTCACCAGGTAAAAAAAATTACCACTGTGGGGAAATATCCTAAACTGGATATCCCACCTCATACAACATGAAACAATAAATATCAGGAGACCAGAATATATACTTGCAGATTATTAATAGCAACACCCCATCTGATTCCATAAACCTGTAGGGCTTTACACAGTTAGTAACACCAGTCACTAGAGTCCACAAAAGTACTGGTAGGAAATAAATCTTAGACTGGATTCTTACTAATAGACCCAACAAAATTAGGGCAGCCGGTAGCCTTCCAGACAGCATAAGTGACCATCAACCTACTTACGCTCTCAGAAGATACAATATCTAAGATAAAAATATGATTTACAACCAAGTTTTAACTAAAAAAACTTTGTCAAACATACTTTTATCAAATCTTTAAGAGAATATAACTGGAAGATACTAAAAATCTATTACCTCAGACTCTGGTGTCTCACACTTCAGTGAGATATTCGTAAAATAGGTTCATAGGTTCATAGGTAGGTACTAGGCTATTGGCCCTAGGGCATATATAAGCCTAGCCAAAAAATGTACCCTGGCTTTCGCTACCTAAGAAAATTATTTTCCTGTGCCCCTGTCGAGCAGAGCCACAGAAGTGATCCCTGGGGTGAATTTCCCATTTCCCATCCAATCATCAAGATTTTTCTTGAAGAGTGCTAATGAAGAGCTCTGTTTGACATAGATAGGTAGTCTAGTCTGTTCCAGAGTATGGGAAGTCTCTGGGACAGGAATCTATCCCTCGAGCATGTTCTGTTTATTGTGGTGACAAGGTTTAGGTCCCTAGAGTGTGTAGCTCGGAGGGATTGGGATTTCTTTAAGTGGAGCATGTCCAACAGCTCTGGGTTTGACATAGCTTTGTATGTTAGGCAGAGATCGCCCCTGACTAGGCGATATGCGATGGAGTAAAGATGTAGTTTTTTGAGACAGTCTGTGTAGGGCATCTGTTTGAGGCCAGTAATCCTCTTTGTGAGGTATTTCTGTGGTCCTTCCAGTTGTTGTAGATGACTTGTGAGGTACATACCAAAAGGGGCGTTGTACTAATGAGTGATGAGTAGAGGGGAACAATGACCTCTTTTTTTCTGGATGAGAATCCTTTTGTGATGAGATGAGCCACGTAGAAGGATTTCCTGACCACTGTGGTGATGTGAGTATCAAAGGAGAGACTACTGTCCACCTGTGTCCCAAGGTCTCTTATCACATTTTCAGCATTAAGTAGACTACCAGCTATGTGGTAGTTCATGGGTACAGAGTTTTTACCAAAGGGGATGACAATACACTTTTTGCATTGAGCTTCAGGCCATGGCTTTGACACCAGGTATCTGTCTCAGTGAGGCCCTTTTGTCAAATTCTCAATAACTTTGCCCCAGTACATACAAAAGGGTAAAATACAATCCTGCACCATGGCTAACAAAAGAAACTAAGAAACTTGATACTACAGCATGACAAAGCCTTGAAAGAATAGCTTAAAAATACAACACAAAATACATTTCAACTTTTCAGGCTATGAAGGAATAGGAGAAAATAGCAAATAAAACATGACAAGTAAACATATTTTAACATCCTCCAAAATAAATATCATAACAACCCAAAACTCTTATGGATATCCATAAACAAACTTTTACATACAGGCCAAATTACCACCCCTTCCTGCTACATCCAGAAATAATACTGATTCAATTCCAGCACAGTTTAACAACTATTTTATACAGACTATATTGTCCCTCACAAATATTAATGCTTCCACAACCTTCTCAGTACCAGCAGCCTCTGCTAAATAACCTCAGCTATTGGACTTCAGCCCAGTATCTATCTCCACCATTAAAAAACTCCCACATAAGCTAAAACCAACCACCCTAGCTGCTGACCAACTCCCCTCAGACTACTTAAAAATGGCTGCAGATGCAATTGCTTTTCCAGTTTCTATATCGATAAATATATCAATATCCCCTCCTACATTATTTTATAATATATTTCTAGAACTCTTTACAAACTTATACAATACTAAAATCTCCCTTCCTACATAATTTTATAACTAACTTCATTACACATCTCAAACTCCTTACAAACCTTTCTTTAGTGAAATGAAAGAACACTAAGCTTCTTTACAATACTGTTTCCTGGCTACAATATCAATCCATTTACCTTTGCAAGATTTTACAGCTGGAACATCTATATGGACTTAAAATTGTTGCTGTAAATACTTATTGTATATACCTGTCTTGTAATTGTTTGTGTTTCATGGGAAGTGTAATTGTTGTTTTTCTGAGAACTGTCTGAAATTCTCTTGTTAATATAAATATACTATGTTGGAGCTTTCTCCCTGAGCCTCTGCTGAAAATGGGCTCTACCCAGTAGGACTTTCCCAGTCAACAAAGACAAATAAATAAATACGTTAATTAATTAACTAATCTTTGCACTGTCTCCATCTGTATCAGATGTAATGTATGTGTAGGTTACAGCAGATGGTACATTAGTCTATAATTTGTCTGGTAAGAGATGTAAAAAGGTAGGACAATTACTTTTCTGGTGCAGCCATCAACCCCACAGAGGATCAGGTGGGCAAATACTTATTTCTATTTGCCCTATTTATTTCAGATTTGCCAGATGTTTATTACACATGCTCTTCTTTAACTTGAAATTATGCTGCCTGATCTGTTTAGCAATTGCATTAGTCTTGTGTTATTTGCTCTTTTTAGGTCTCATATAGAATTAATATCATCAAATATGTTTACTACAACTTTCATGTTTTTAATTACTTGTACAACAGCTCTTTGGCACAAACACATTGCTGATGAAATACCAAACAGAGCAATAAAGTATCCATACCTTCCTAGTGGCATATTAAAGTCACACATTACCAGGAAGTATTGTAAACAAAGGGTATCAAATAGTAAGGTATAATTTAATGCTCTGCATAGCAGCACAGAGCCCATCTAAGAAGGCAACAAAAGACAAAGAAGGCACTGACCGGATGCAGTTTTTTACTCTAGGAGAAGGCTGAAGCTCTTTGTTTCTTTTTGGAAGGAATTTTTGTACCGTCTGTACCAGATGACATGTGTGTAGGTTACAGGCAATGGTACAGCAGTCTGTAACTGATCTGATAAGAGCTGTAAAAGGTGAGGCAGTTACTTTTCTGGTACAGCTCTCAACCCCACAAAAGGATCCGGTGGGCAACTACTTACGGTCTGTGGATGGTAGCAGCTCTATAGGTATCAAATGAAGATTATCATCTACAAAGACTCCAAGATCTTTTACGGTACTCTCATATTTTAGTTACTGCCATCAATTGTATAAACCTAGTAAAACAATTTTTCTACCAAATATCTAAATACTAGATTTTTAACAATGAATACAAGTTCATTTCTATGCACTATTTGTTTGGATGATTAATTGCTGTTTAAATGGTAGTAGCATCACTGGGGTTAAGGACAATGCTTTCTTTGCAGTCACCTGCTTGTTCAATTAGCCAGGCAACTAAGTCAGTTCTGAGCAAGAATTGCTGAAAAGGAATGGTCCATGAAAGAGCTTTAAGATACTCCACAGCTGACAAAGGTTAGCGAGTTCAGGATTGCTACTATTCTTATCTGTTCTTTTCAACCATGTATCCATTCATGGACCTAAGGTATGATGGCTCTATTTGCCATCAGATCCCTGAGTTTATGTTTGATTCCATCATAGTGTATAATATCAAACACTTTATTCATATTGAAGTAAGTTGCACAGACAGATAAGTCATCATCCAGGGCAGTGGTCATAGCCTCAAAACATGTTATGAGGTTAAGCATACAAGACTTATATTTTCACAAAACCATATTGGATTAGGGCATAGAGAATAGAGTTTAACATATCTAACTAAATAAGTTATATGATGATTCTATCCATCACCTTGCTAAGCTCTTTAAACTGTAATTGTTGGGGGCCTATGGAAGGGACCCATTGGAGGAATAAAACCACAATTGCCAGATATATGAGGCACAGCCAGTTTTAATTTTTGTTATACATCTGTGTAAGGTAGTACACTAGACTATTTCTAAAAGCACAAACTACAACTCATGGTTTCTCATTTTGTCCTGAGGGAGGAAGTCAACATTTTAGATATAATTTCAGGTGGGACTATGTTTCAGGGAAAGGTATGTATGGGTTCCTCTTTGTAATGACTTTGTATTTGACCTATGTATTTCAGAGTTGCCAGATGTTTATTACACACTCTCTTACTCAACATGAAATTATGCTGCCTGATCTGTTTAGCAGTTGTATTAGTCTTCTGTCATTTGTTATTTGGGGGTATAACATGGCACAAATTGATCACTAAATATATTTACAACAGCTTTCATGGCTTTGCTTACTTGTACAACAGCTCTTTGAGACAAATATATTGCTGACGAAATACCAAACAGAGCTCTAAAGCATATATACTTTCTTAGTGGCAAACTAAAGGCACACAATTCATAATTTTCTTTACCTAGCTTTATCTAGTAGCAAAATAAACTTCACATTTGCATAGCTGAAACCACTTCTTCAAAAGCAATCAATTTATTTAGATATTCCAGATCAAAATAAATGCAAATCCTGCCTTGCTTTTCAACAATAACTATACTACTCACCCATTCTACTGAACCTTATTATTTCTTAATTACACCTAAGCTTTCCATTCACTTCAGCTCCTGCTCAAGCCTATTCCTGGAGGTAAAGATATTTTCCTTGAACCATATATCACTAGCAGAGAATATGGATGCATTTCTATGTAATGGTCTCCTGTCAAATTTCCTAAGACTGTAAAGTGAATTAGCACAATCATAATTGATATTACTATGGCTCTGTAGAGTTCCTTACATAATTCTGCAACTGTGTTACTGCTCCTGAATGTGTTCAGTAAAACAGCTTCTATTTGCTTTCATATTGTGAATTTGGTTTATCAGTTCTACCTTCTTACAACCCACACAAACCAGAAGCTTAAGTGAATTAGCTTCCTTAAGTGCTAACACTTGAAACAGGTTCTTGTTATTTTTAGTTTTATATTTATTTGTCAGTAACTTCTGAATCAATGACTGTACTTGGAAGCCTCACAACATTGCCAAAGTGCACAGTTCTTGTCCGGTGCTTAAAAAACATCTTTAGAAGAACTACAGGTACCTGCACACAGTTTAATGTAACATTTCATGTATTAATTTTCAGCATTTCTTGCAGTCTAACTAGCTCTCTTTTTGCAATGTTTCTTGTGCATTTTCAAACTTCACTTTGTCTAATATTTAATATTTCTCGCAACTTATTTTCATGTTTCTATTACAACATCATTCAAATTCTTTTGAATGCAAATCTTTCCTTTCATACATACTTCAAAAATTATTCTTTCTACCACAGATTTTACAACACTGATCAATACAGGACACTTCTTAAACATGCTCACAGCCACACCTAATACATTGCACTTGAACTTCAATTGCTCCATACTTCCTGAAACACTTGAGCTCCTGCATGTATATCTCACCATAAGCAAAGTCCCATATCATATCTTTGTAAACAACAGGTGCCCGTCTATGACCCAGGAAATCTATAGCATTTACTTAAATGAACTCAAGTCAGACTCCATTCAATCCAACACCATACTCATGAGTGACATCAACTACCCCACTATAAACTGGGAAATGAACATTATCTCAAACTTGCAGGCACAAAGATTCATGGACATCGTCAACACAAATACATTGGACCAGCTAGTCTGTACACTGACTAGGGGTACCACTATCTTAAAACCTAGTCCAAAGGGACATGGAGGAATGCTGTACACCTGAATATGATGTCCTTACTGATCAGGTTGGACCATAAAACTGTCTCCTTTCAAATAAAAATAAAACCTGGAACTTGTAGGAATTACTGGAAGGCAAATTTCAAGCCCCAAAACCTAAGGAACACTGATGCCTACACATAGTCATCCACAAAAGCTCTTTACAGTCATGCATAGAGGCAGTGGTACCTACCTGAAATAAATTCAACAACAAGCTAATCCAGTGGAATCCCAACATTAATAGTCGTATAACAAAATCATGGCTAAAAATAATAAGTGCAATGTCCAGCAAGATAAAAACACCCTCATAAAACCAAACAAACAACTCAGGGACTAATTAAGTCTATCAAAGCCAAATTTAAGGTAAACATAATCTTCTAGGTTAAGGACAACCACAAGACGCTCTTCAGGTATGTCCAAAACCTCAAAGCCAATACACAAAAATGTGCCACACAAATTGTAAATGAAGCCACATATACTGAGCTTGTGGATATAGCAAATCCATTGGCCAATACATTTTGCTCTAATTTTACCCCACTTTCTCTACCAGATACCTCTCAAGAAATACCCCAACCATACCCCTCCCCAGCTATCACTAGGGAACAGGTCCAAAATGCACTCTCCAAGGCCAAAAATACTTCATTAATGGGACCTGATAATATCTCAGGATGCCTTCTTATAGCATGAAGACTACTGGAAGAACTATTCGATCACAGCCTCCAAACACACTTTGTGCGAAGAGAGTGGAGGACTGCAACTGTTTTCCTTCTGCACAAGGGTGGGCCATCCACATACCCAGGAAACTACTTTCCATAAGCCTGACTAGTCTCATATGTAAGGCCATGGAAAGAATAATCAGGGACATGATAAATAATGACACAAGAACCCTTCAAACATTGGATCCAACCCAGTTTGGCTTTGTCAAGGACAGGTTATGCTGCTCAACCTGGTAGACTTCTTTGAAAAGATTTCCAAAGCAATGGATGAGGGAAAATGTTGATTAATGTCTAACTCAATATGGCCAAAGCATTTAACACAATATTGCCACTCATGCACTGTAGACAAGCTCAAAAAAATAGGTATAACCCCCTACATCATCAACTGGATAAACAATTGTCTCATACATAGTATACAATAAGTCAGGATAGGTAAGTCTGTCTCCATAAAAAGGACAGATACCTGCAAAGTCCTCAGGGCTCACTGCTGGTGCCACTCCATTTTAGCATCTACTTCTCTGAAGTCAAGACTAACATCAAAGCTATCTAGGTACAGTCATAAAATCCCCCAAAGAGACAACATTCTCCAAGAAGGCCTGACACAGACTAATAACTGGTGCCAGAGTCAGTCTAAAACTCAGTGCCAAAAATGCATAACAGTATCTTTCAGAAATAATACACCCTTAAAAGCTGACTATGTGGTCAGGGATTTGGGAATACATTTAGAGAGTGAATTGGCTTTTGACCATTGTATAGCTACTTCAGTAAGGAAATCAATCAACACTGTATAACGTATAATCAAGAATATGGCATCTAGATCCAAAGATGTCATTTTCCATTTAACCCAGCCCTTGTTAGACTAATCATCGAGTACAGTGCCTCCTTCGGTATGTACCAGACCAGGTATATGCAACTACTGGAGTGTCCACAGACATTCCCCACAAAAAGAATAAATGGTGTGTGGACAATATATCTTACAGGGACAACCTCAAAGCCTTATCCTTGTATTTGGGTTCCAGCAGACTGCTGAGAGGAGATCTATGCATGGCATTAAAAGCATCCTCTGATCCAGCCCCTATGGACCTGTTGCACATCCTCAAAACAGATAGCATCAGAAATACTCAATCTAGGGACCTAAAGCTTGTCTGCAAAATAAATAAGACATGTTGGAGGGGCAGGTATGTGTCTCAGAGACTGCTCTATCTCTGGAAAAGGCTTCCCATCCATGTGAAGCAGACTTCCTCCCTACACTTATTCAAGCACACCTTGGATCAATGGAATGTGAATAGTAAATTAACCCCTGGTCTGCCACCTATGTCCCTATTAAAGAGACGAGGCTTGTAAATGCTTAATCACACATACCCAAGATATACCACCTATTCAATGAGTGGTATCAAAACCTGTGAAATACATTTAGGAAGCATGGCCAGACTTAAAAAAAGGCCTTTTAGGGTCATTATCATAGTAATCACAGATGAACACAGACTATCTCAGTAAAGAAAAGTAATAAATAAATAAACATTGTGGCATTCTTTCTCCTCCACCACTTGATCATCATCACTGATACAATGCATTCTCAATTTACTTCTTACTTTTGCCTTTTTATTTGATTCAGGTTTTATCTTTCACACTTACAAATCTTCAGTTACATTCTTTACCTTTGTCTGACCACTTGTTCATCAGTTGCTACTAGACTAACAAAGACAAGGGCCCTTACAGGCTTAACTGCACACCCTAAAGTATTTGGTTCCCAAGTATCATGGGTGTCTATACAGTGGAGGACATGTCAGTAGGGAGGTAACTAAGAATTTGTAAGGGGGGGTGTTAGTTAGGATAATACTTTTATTACTGATGGCCTCTGTCCTTAAGGGACATGGGGGTCAGACTGGAACTAAATTTATTGTTTCCCATCCAGTTGACAAGGTTCTGTTTGAATAGGGTCAGGAATGAACTAATTTTTACATGGATAGGGAGCCTATTCCATGGTGCAGGGATCTTTCGGTATACATATTTGTCTCTCTATCATGCTCTATTTATGTCACAAGTGAAGGTCATATCCCTGGATCTAGTGCTTCTGGTACTGTTTGTTTTGTGCATGTGCAACAGCTCCATCGGGGTTGCATCTGAGGAAACCCTGTAAGATAGGCAAAGATCCCCTCTTAGCAGCCTGAAGGAAAATGAATACAGAGACAAAACCTTTATGCAATCAGTGTAGGCTAGGTTATTCATTTCTTGAATTCTTCTGGTGAAAAACCTTTGTGGGCATTCCAACTGCTGCAAATGTCTAGTTAGAAACTTGGCAAAGGGGGCATTGTATTCAATGATAGGTCTCATAAGGGCCAAGTAGCATAGTACTATAGCTTCTTTGGACCTGGATGCCATACCCTTATCTACAAGTTGGGCAACACAGCTAAGACAATAAGAAAATAATTTGAACTACTGGTCAAAGGCCAGATTGTTATCTACATATGTTCCCAGATCCCTTACTACTGGGTCAACTCTTGGGGCATTTTATCACCGGAGTAATTAACTTGGGTTGACAGTTTCCCAAAGGGCGTGATAATGCATTTTTTGGCATTGTGTTTTAGGCCATGGGTTTGGCACTAGTCATTTGTCTATGTTAAACCCACATGGAAGATGTTGGTGCCTTGACGGAGTCTAAAATAGCACCAAATTTACAGTCATCTGTGAACTTGGTGAGCCAAAGGCCTTAAACGTTAGCCTTGACTTCCAAGACGTAGTTGCCAAACAATATCAGGCCCAGCATGGAGCTCAGGGGTACCTACTGATGACCAGTCTCTTCTCGGAGGTGGTCTTACCAATCCTGACTTCTTGGGCCCTGTCTGAGCCAGCCAGCAATCCAAAGAGTTATGTAAGGATTTGTGCCTAGCTCAGAGAGCTTGCCAACAATGCCTGAGTGAGGTATTGTATTGTATTGAATGCCTTAGCCAGGTTAAGATACAGAGTATGCACTGTTTTACCCCCATCTATTGCTTTAGTTTACCAGGTTAAGGAGGCATGACCTTCCCTTAACAAGGCCAAATTGAGATAAGTCTATTGTCTGTAGGAGGTTGCCAAAGTTCTTGGTTATAATTTGCATGCTAATTCATTCCATGGCTTTCCATATTAGGCTTGTTAGACTGAAAGATCTGTAGTTCCCTTGGTCAGTTGATGGTCTGCCCTTGTGGAGGGGAATGACTCCATTCACTTGGAACACAGCCTGTTTCAAGGCTGTAATTAAAGATTGCCTCAGGTGGTCCTGACAGGTCATGTTTTAGACTCTTCAAAAGGCAACCAGGGATGCTGTCAGGACCCATGGAGGTGGTGTTCTTGGATTTAGCAAGTGCTGCCAGCATCTGGTCTCTGCTAATAGCTGGGGGAAGTATGTTGGAGGGGATTTTACCTGGTGCAGCTGGGGGGTGTAGGTGAAGTTTGAGCTGAAGTCATCAGACAGTAGATTTGCTATGTCACCCTGAGAGGTGAAGGTGGTACCATTCATCACCAGTTCAAAATACTGCTGTGTTTTACCTCTAAGGTTCCAGACATAGCTGAAAAAGGCCTCCTTAATGTCCTCAGCCTACAAGGCTATTCTGACCTCATAGTTGGTCTTGGTGGACTTAGACCTCTTAGTTTCTTTTTTATTTGTATAAGAGAGCAATTGCCTTTAAGGGGGCTGCTCTTCCTAATTTTGGCCATAAGTTTTCTTCTTTTATTATATACCCTGTTTAGGTAAGGATTCTACGAGTGGGGTTTGTTTTTATTGTTTGTTTTTGATTTATTTATGGTAAGTATGTCACCCTCTATGCAGCCATTCACGTTTGTATAGGGACTCTGTGAATAATTCTGCATAGGTAGCTATGTTCTTGGGATTGGAGGAGCCTTGAATTTTGACAGGCTGTCAATTAATAGGATGTATTTTGCCTTTGAATAATTCCTAGCTGCACTGGATTTTCTGGGTTGATTTTTATTTTAAAATGAGACAACTTTATGATCCTACCTCCCTAGTGAGGATGAGACATGGGTGGATGGGGAGTTGTACTGCTCTCCCATATTGATGAGTACCAGATCCAGAATGTTTGATCCTTTGGTTGGAGTGTGCACTATCTGTTCCAGGGTGTTTGTGTTAATAAAGTCCAGGAAGCATTGTGCCTGTGAGTCTCAGTCTATAGAGGGGTAGTTAAAGACACATATGAATAGGGTGTTTGGTTGGATGGTGAGCCTCTAGGGGGCATATATGGTGGCTAGTCATGATACGATAAGGGACCTTATCTATGTTGACTGGCAAGTCGATGAGCTCCATGGTATCATCCTGTTGACCAACCTAGAGCTATGTTTGCCGCTACCATAGATCAATACACCTACACCTTTAGCTCCAGTCTGTGCATTTGTTGGTGTACATGTGTGGAAGACACTGTAGCCTTGCACTTCTGGAGTATTTTCTATGGCTTTAAACCAAGTCTCAGTCCTGGCACAGATGTCTACATTCTCAGCCATGAGGAAGGCTTTAAAGAGTGTGGAGTTTTTTGTTTAGGCTCTGAGCATTATACCGCAAGACCTTAAGGTTGCTTGTAGACTTTTTCACTATATTGGTAGTTTTGTCTTTTTGGCATTGGCTAAAAAGGCTCTAAAGGAGTGGATAAAGTTTTAGCCAATAGCCTAGGGGGGACAGGTTTAGTCCATCCTTGACAAAGAAATGTGGTCTTTTGACCATGTTCTACCATGCTGATAGGTATTGGATCCCCCTTGAGTGATATCAGAAACAAAGTCAATTATTAAAATCAATCATTTTATGTTCATACTGTGGCATCATCCTTGGTAAGGCAGAATGCTGCTCAATGCAAGGTTCATACCTATCTCTGAGACATGTTCTGACAGATCCAGTATGTCTCTTTTCATATAGTCCAGTGAGGCATGTATCAGGTCATTTACACCCAAATGGACTATGATACAATCATATTGGTGCTTGGGGGTGCAGTGACTTGAGTGCGTGTATGATATTGCGGATCCTGGCACCAGATAGGTAACTAACGATAATCTTCTTCTTGTCTAATCTAATGAGTAGGACATCTGTGTGTCACATAATGGAGTCCCAATGACAAGAGTATTAGATAAAGTATATACTTGCCTTATGGACTTTGCTTTTCAGAGATCATACGGTGGGGTGTAGCCTTATGTGAGATGCTTGGTGCTGCTTTTGGTGTGTGCTTTAGTGATCGCTGAGAAGCAGTGTTGCCATTAGGTGGCTCTGGAGGTGTTTGAGATTTGGGAAGGTTTCTTTTAAGTGCCTCAGCATAAGATAATCCATGTGTGTGTGGGGAGCAGTGTGTGTGAGGGAGGTAGTGTGGGCATTCCTGACAACCTCATTTGCATTTGAGATTTTGCCTCCAAGGAAGTTTGTGTATTTACATCTCTCGGATACCATGTTATTTTTTTTTTTATGATTAAATGGTTGTCTAAGAACATGAGACAATTGTTACATTTCCTTAGGATGCTGGCTTTGGACACAATTGGAAATTGTAGATCCATGTTGTCCAGTCCTGTAATGTGGTGGGCCGTTTAGGATTAAGAATTGGGTTTTAACAGGGGACTCTTGGGTAGTTTCTGGGATTAAGGACCATATGTTTTATACTGCTAGGATGTGGTAGTGCTGTTCAATAGGCAAATTAGTTTCTGGGGGTAAGGGCAATATGTTATATAATGTTACGATATGGTAGTACTATTTGATGCACAAGCTAGCTGTTCTAAGCTTATTTTTTGAACAATGCCACACTGTTTAACAGGATCTAATCTTAACATTATAGGGTCATTTTACTGTCTAGACATTTGCTACTATAGAGGGCACAGCTAAGCTCTGCTGTCCAGTGGACAGATACACGGAAACTTGCCTGAGTTACAGCTGGAAAAAAAGCTTGAAAACTGACTCCTATGCCCTCTAACCAATAAACAACCAGAATTTGAGCTTCCTGGAGTGCTTACCATGTCTGAGAGACAGAGTAAACACCTTCTGCCACAAGACGGATGATCCTAGAATTTCTTAAAGTAAAAGCACAGCAAAAGCAGCTCTCAATTGCAGATTAAACAGCAAACAGCTACCAAACAACTAAGTCCTTGACTAATTCTCCCAACGGCAAGGAGATCTGGAGGCATGCACAATTAGAAAAGCCAACAGAGAAATTACTATTTTGCCACAAAATAAAATAAGTGCAAGTGCTCAAAAAAGTAGTGAGCACCATATAAGCAAGTACAAGTTCTGTAAATCGAGAAGATATGCTTATTGTGTCTGGCACTGAAGAGGGTTTGAATCCTACCACTGCCAACTAGTGTACATCTGGGTATGTGAGGGATGAGGTTATAGTCCGTGGATCCTGTCCACTGTCACAAAAGGTATGATGACAACCAGAGGGAAGGTCTTTAGAGTCATACCTTGGTATCAAACAGGTTAAAATGAACAAAAGTATACACAAATCTGATTAAATAACTAATTCACCAAATACAACCAGGTCACATTGACCACTTCAGATGTGGGTTTTTGATCTAGCAACTCAGTACCCTTTCTTACCTCTCTCTTTGTGAATCACAATGTCTTCCAGTGCCCTTTATCCACTGTAACTGCCGTTCAAACAAATTACTATCACATACCTCCCCGTATACACACAATTCTCAGGTAATGCTGATAGAATTCTACAACTCCTTACAGCTTTCCTCCTGGCAAGATAGTATTACCATCATCCTAAATATGGCTAGGAGCCAAACATACTAGTTGGCAGTGGTTGTATTCAAAGCCCCTCAGGGCAAGACAGGCCATCACATATTCATAGTAGTGGACCATCCATCACAATGTGTACTTGTGACTTCACCCACTTTGTACACATCCACAGCTTTTAATAAATTCACATGTACTTGGAGGGTTCCTATTAGATGACCGAAGATGCATTCTTTCGAATGCTTCTTGATCAAACTTGAAAAGACGAAAAGGCAAAATGATAAGTGAATTCTTTCCCTGGGAAAGAAATTGCTTGTCCGTGACCATTAGTTTGCCGTTTTTGTCACTGTAGTGCGATCGCGGAGTTGGTATATTTAAGTAGGGGTGGTTCGCCCCCCCACTTTATGTTATGCATTGTGTTTTTTTTTTTTTTTTTTTTTTTTTTTGGAACAGTGATTTTTTTCCCCCTTGGGAAATAAATCTCTGTTCTAAGCATTCGAGTTGGGTCGATAAATCATCGTTCACTTTTCTAAGCGTTCAATGATTTAATATAGACCCATACCTGGATAGCCTGACCTTTGTTTTGTCATTTCTTATACCACTGTCTCATATTAGTGAATCACATCACTCACCAAATTCTCAGTAACACATAACTATTTATAGTCTCTAAAAAAGTTTGTACTCTTGCAAATAAAAAAGTGGTGAATAAACAGTGTCTTCTGAGACTTTGGTTTAATTGCTGCCATTTTTGTCTTTTTCTTCTTCTTGAAATGCAAATATTAATGAAGGGCATATTTTTTCATGATCACGTGATGATTAGACTAAAAATATTAATATCCAAATCAATGAAAAAAATTATTGATTCTGTGTTAATGCCTATACATATAAATCCAGCCACTTAGAATGATTTCCATTTATTACAAGCAGACACATCCAGTCATCAACAACAATCAGAAAGAGGACACAGCAGAATGAGGGGCCAGAGAAGAGGAGGACAAGGAAAGAATGTTTGGCAGAGAACAATGATGAAAAGAAGCCAATCAAGGAATAATTAATGTACATCCTTAGTAAAAAAAAGTGTTTAACTTAGCTTCTAAACAACTAAGCTTGGTGCAACAAAGAATTCTGCAAAAAGGTATTTTATTTGTTCCTGCAAGCAATGGGGAATGTTGTACAAACTTTGACAGAACTGCATCTCTTTGTAAGAAATTTAAATTTGAAATTGCTCTTCCACATGGAATCTAATGAACTATTTGGCTTTAAAAGGCTGAGCAGCTTTGTACCACATATTGGCTCTATACTGGATTGTTTCAAAGGATGTGTGAAAGAGATATACATAAGTTTGACAAAGACAGACATATAGAAAATGTAAGTATTATAATTTGACTACAGAAGAATTTCTAGCATTTAACAAATTAAAAAATAATCCAATGCTTTTTAAAAAGTAAGCAAATAATGGATGGTGTATTGTTTTATTTGATAAAACTGACTATATTTGATGCATACAAGAGTCTTTGATGATACAATACTATATCTTCCAATTAAAAAATTTGAAATAAGTAAATTGATTATGAATTTTAAATCTAATATATATGATTTGTTTATGAGAAACAAGATTTCTACTGAATTATTTGATTGTTTTTATCTAGCTGAACCACTTATACCAGAACTCTATAGTCTCCAAAAAATTCACAAAAATACAGTTAATCCACCCATGCAACCAAGAGTGGATCACAGAATTGTTAATATATATTTTGAGAAAACACTGTGTAGTTATTTATCAGAAAGTAGTAGTGCATTGAAAGATACTACACAATTTTACAAGATATTTTTAGTTAGTATAAAAGCAATACTGACACTACCTACATTTTTGTAACTATGGACGCATATTCATTGTTTACTATTATTCCTAATAATGAGGGTATTGAGTATATTAGAAGGTTTTTAAAGAAATGTGATTCTGTTTCAACTATAAAAAATAATACTTTATTTCTTTTCATTGAGTTAGTCCTAGAAAATAATGTTTTAAGTTCTATGGAGAGTTTTATTTACAAAAAATGTTATTGTAAATGGGCACAGCATGTGCTAACAACTATGCTAATTAGGTAATGTTGCAATGGGAAAATGAATTTGTATTTAATGATAAGAATATTTATAACAAATTATTCTCTATAAAAGATTTATGGAAGATATATTTTTAACATGGAAAGATGAAAGTGATGTTTATTATCTTAAAAAATATTTAGAGGGAACAATGGAATTTTTAAGATTTGTTATCACTGCTTCTTGCATTACGCTTTATTTTTAGATGGGGATTTAAATAAGAATTAAGCTGGAGAAATAACGTCAAGAACTTACAAGAAAAAATGTAAATGAAGTTTATTTTTTACACAGAAGAAGTATGCATCCTCCCTTTACTTTTAAAAACATTGTTGAGACAAATGTTACTCCATTTGAGAATTACAAGCAAATATACTATGCTAGAAAATTCTCTAGATAAGTTAAAAAGATAGCTTTATAGCTAGAAGCTATGATTCAGAACAGATTAAGCAGATTAAAGAAGAAGTTCTGAATAACAGAACTGATAATAATCACTATTTTAGTGATAGTAATAAAGAGGCTACTGAAAAAAACATGAGTAGCTATAAAAAAATTAAACGACTTCAGATTTATTTTGAATTACACTAGAGAATCTACGGAGATATATAAAACTATAAAGAGGAATTGGTGTATATATGAGGTTGATAGCAATGTCAATAAAATCTTAGGTAACTGTCCCCAATTTACTTATAGAAATAAGAAAAATCTAAAGAGGGAATTGTGCTACAAGACATTATGTTCAAATTTTAAAAAACTGCTGCTAGATGCATTATCTGATAGGAATGACACACAAAAATGTATAAATTGTAAATGCTGTCTGTTGATAAACACCTGTCATTTTATAAAAGATCTAAGAACTGCTGATATGATATGTTTAAAAATTATGCTGCCTGTATGACAAAATGTTGTTTATTATGCTGAATGCATTTCATGTAATGCATTTTATAGTGGAAAAAACAACAGATGCTTAAAGGATAGAATCTATCAATATTTTTAGATGTAGATAAAGGTAAAACAGAAAATGCATTGGCAAACCATGTGATGCATGTGATATTAGGGCTTTATTTCACATTTTTGATTTTAGAGAAAGTTTCAGAAAATCCAAGAGGAAGAGACTTAAAAATTATACTGTAGCCAGAGAAAGAAATTAGAATTTATGTTTTAATGCTACATTGCCACCAGGCTTGAATGAAATTGTTTCTTTGAAACCAGTACTCAAGCAAAAACATTCATGTCATTGATGTTTTATAAGTTTTTTAAGTAAAAAGCTTTTTAAGTGTTGTCTCTTTAAGAATTAATTTTTTTGTGTGTTTAATTGATCATGTGATTTAAAAAAGGTTATATAAAGGAATAAAAGTTGTAGCTTTTAAATTCACCTGAAAAAGCTATTTCTGAAAACATGTTTGAGAGGATTGTATTTATAATGTATGCTCTCTCTGGATGCTTGCTCATTTTTTCAATATTTTGAGTCTGTTTTTGGGTTGCCTGCTTTATTGGACCTGTTGTTTTGTTATCATGTTAAATATCCTCAGGGCTAACATATAAACACATGGCTCACTGTAGTTTTCAGGGTTCTCACATATTCCTACTCATAGTGGAGAATTCATTAACTTTCTGAATCCAAACTTTCCCATTTTCTGCTAGAATGTCTTGCAATGAAAGAATTCCTAGTAGCTGAACTTAATGTTTCTATCAGATTATACTCCCCCAGACACATTTCTTGAATTTTGAAAACATATTTTTGTCATTTTGACACCACATATCTAGAAGTTCATCAGAAAAAAAAACAGCAGAGATACTACAGATGTGTTTTCAAAATCCATTAGGTCCTTAATCTTATCGCCTTCTACAACAGAGTGTTCCAGTGTTTCACAGGAAAACAAATCTGTAGCTAGGCATTAGCATATTTAAACATATCTACCCAATATATTATACAGCATTTGCTCTTCACTACTAAAAGTAAACACTGTGAGATATGCATTCACAAGTAAGCATAAATGGGCACAAACCACTCTTTCTCTCACACACACATGTACACACACAAACACATACAGGCAAAGGAAATGTGCATTCAGACAGAAGTAATAGGTCCTACTAGCTAAATCAGGACAGCATGAATTGGTGTTGATAATAGATGACCTGAATGTACATACTGGGCAGAGAAAACAGGATATGAGAACTGTCTGGCTCCACATGAGTTGGGCAACAGTAATAAAGAAGGAAAGGCCCTTTTAGACTTCTGTCAGGCAAATGGCTTGATGGTGGACAACACATGGTTCAGCAAGACAAACAGAGTCACAAAATCACATACAAGAGTGGCCAACACACAACTCAGGTAGACTTCTGCCTAGTAAGGAAAGAGCATTGTGATAGAATCAGTGATTGCAAAGTCATTCCCAATAAAACAATTGGCCCATAGCATAAACCACTGGTTCCCATAATCAGCTGCAAGCAGTGGTCAGAAAAGGCTCAAAAGTCAACAGAAACTAGGCTAAAGACCGGGAAGTTGACTGGAGAGAAAGCACAAGATTTCAAAGAATTACTCAGGGCTCTAGCTCCCTAGGAAAAAGAGGAAATACTTGGAGTTGAAGAAAAATGGCAGCACCTCAAAACATCATATGTGAGGACTATAGAACAGATATGCAGCTGGAATGCAAAAGTCTAGGAAGTCATCAAAAGAAAGAAGGAGTGCAGTAAAAAGTGGGAGACAGAAAAGATGGAAGACTGAATACTTGTTAGCTAACAAAGACACTAAGAAAGGAGTTGCAATAACAAAGAACAAGGCATTAAAGGAACTATACCAGCTTCTGGAAAGTGATTCAGTAGATGGCACAAATAAACTCCATCAGGTTGCAAGACAAAGACAAAGACAAAGACAAAGATAAAGAAGGCAGTCAGACACCCTTCATAAGTGATGCCAGCAACAACATGCTGATCAGTCCATGGAACATCAAAGGCAGATAGAAGGTGCACTTCAGGCAGCTCCTGAAAGAAAAAAAATCATAAAAGCTGTACTTCCTCAGACACGGGCTACGATAAAAGAGCACACCCTAGAAGAAGTAAGAATAGAACTAAGGAAGAATAAGTCAGGGAAAGCAACAGGCTCAGACAAGATCGCTGCAGATGTGATCAAGATGTTAGGTGAGATAGTGTTGAAATGGTTCCTGAGGGTACTCATAGCAGAATGGAGAGATTGGCATATCCCAGATGACTGAAGAATAACCATACTAGTGCCAGTGTACAAGAACAAAAGGGGCATCCATAACTCTTGGAAGCATAGAAGTATCAAATTCCTGTCATATTACATGAAGGTTCTAGAGAGGGTGATTGATAAATAAATATGCAGAGTAGTAAAAAGCAAAATGAGAAATTAACAGTTTGGATTCAGATCAGGATGCAGCACAACTGAACTGATGTTTGTAGTGAGAGAGATAGTATATAAGAAGCTAGAGATGAGGAGAGTCCAACTCGGCATTCCTAGACTTGGAAAAAAAATATGACAAGGTCCCAAGAAAGTTGATTTGGGGGAGCCCTCTGGTGGTTTGAAGTCCCAGAAACATTGGTAAAATTAGTGCAGACTATTTAAAAGAACCCAGTAACATATAAGTATAAGCACTTTTCAGACTCACAGAGGGCTTCCTAGTGGGAGTGGGTGTGCATCAAGGTTCAGCTCTGAGCCCACTGCTGTTCATATCGCTGATGAACTACATAAGCAAACAAGTCACAGGAAGAGTGGGTTTTCACCCAGAAATTGTAGTTCATTGGCCATTTGGGCAGTTTTTTCATCTCTTTCTACTTTCTGGTTTAAAAGCCCACTTTTGCATTTGGTCCCCACCTTTCCTGTAACTAGTCTAATCCAGGTACAGATTTGCTGTATCCAGGACTCTTGGTAAGCTTCTGAGCCCCCCAAGCCTTTCTGTGTTGGAGGGAAGCCTTTTAGCTTATCAGTGGAAGTGGTAAGCACTAGGTAGCCTACCTACCACAAGTGGAGTGGTTCCTGGCCCAGAAATTGTAGCTTATTGGCCGTTTGAGCTGTTTTTTTTCCATCTCTTTCAACTTTCTGGTTTAACAGCTGCATTTACGCTTGTTTCCCACCTTTCCTGCAACTAGTCTAGTCGAGATACAGACTTGCTTTATCCAGGACTGTTGGTAAGTTCCTGAGCCTCCAAGCCTTTCTGTGCTGATGGGAAGCCTTCTAGCTTATCAGTGGGAATGGTAAGCATTAGGTAGCCTATCTACCATGAGAAGAGTGAGTTTCGGCCCAAAAATTGTAGTTTATTGGCCGTTTGGGCAGTTTTTCCATCTCTTTCAACTTACTTGCTTAAAATCCCACATTTGCGTTTGTTCCCCACCTTTCCTGTAACTAGTCTAGTCCAGGTACAGATTTGCTGTATCCAGGACACTTTGTAAGCTTCTGAGCCCCAAAAGCCTTTCTGTGTTGGAGAGAAGCCTTCTAGCTTATCAGTGGGAGTGGTAAGCACTAGGTAGCCTATCTACCACAAGAGGAGTGGTTCCGTGAGAAGAGTGGGTTTCGGCCCAGAAATTGTAGCTTATTGGCCGTTTGGGCAGTTGTTTTTCCATCTCTTTCAACTTTCTGGTTTAAAAGCCGCATTTGCACTTGTTTCCCGCCTTTCCTGTAACTAGCCTAGTCCAGATACAGAGCTGCTGTATCCAGGACTGTTGGTAAGCTTCTGTGCCCCCCCAAGCCTTTCTGTGTTGGAGGGAAGCCTTCTAGCTTATCAGTGGGAGTGATAAGCACTAGGTAGCCTATCCCCCACAAGAGGAGTGGTTTCTGGCCCAGAAATTGTAGTTTACTGACCATTTGGGCAGTTTGTCCATCTCTTTCAACTTTCTGGTTCAAAAGCCCACATCTGCACTTGTTTCCCACCTTTCCTGTAACTAACCTGAGGGAAAGCACTAGAAAACCTTAAACTGATAGAAGAACTCAATTTTCCTTGTTAATAAAGAGAAAGTAATCGTAGGCACTAAGCAGCCTATAATTGCAAAGTACCTTGCCAAGGTAAGGGAAAACAGCTCTTGTACTCTACAGAAGAAACACCGAACCAAGCATGTCCAAGGGTCAGCTTCCAGTCATTTCTCCTGTCCATCCGGTGAATCTGAGCATACTGGGGCAATGCAGCAATTGTCTCATGTACACAGACAACCCTCTCCTCTTACCGCCCAACACTACAACCTGCGAGAGATGCACTTACATAACCAAACTAGAAGCAAAGCTCTCTCCAGCCAAGATTGTGCTAGACAGCCAAGAGGAGAAGGTTAATACCTGCACTACACCTCAAGGAACACATAGCCCTTCAAAACTCACGCCACCAACATCCACACATAGTAACACTAAACCCACTTATGAAGAGGCCCTTAACATTAACCTGCCCAAGCAATAAGGACCTCCGAAGCTGAAACGCAAACAAACTCCAATCACAACCAAAGTGACACATAGCTCAAAACACCAGTGTGCCACCTTACAACAGCCCCTAAGGCAAGTAAAAGTACCCAACACTTGAGTCATAGGTGACTTTATAGTAAGGCACATTGATGTCCCACTCACCAAGCTGAACAAGGAGAAAATTACTGTCAGCTGCCTGTTGGGTGCCAGGATCCGCTACATAACGCATGCACTCAAGTCACTCCATACCAATTACAAATACGACTCTGTCATTGTCCATGTTGGAGTGGATGACTTGAGACGTACCTCCCTAGACCACATGAAAACAGACATGGAAGAGCTCTTGGATCATGTGGCCTAGGCAGGTATGACCCTAGCTCTGAGCAGCATCCTGCCTTCACCCAGAATGATACCACAGTATAAGGACAAAATAACTGACTTCAACAATTGGCTAAGTTTCTGCTGTCATTCAAAGGGGATCCAGTATCTGTCTGCCTGGGACGACATGATCGACAGACCACGATGCTTTGCCACAGATAGTCTGCACATGTCACCCCTGGGGTTCAGGTTATTGGCTAAGGCTCTTGCCTCCACTATAGTGCCTTTTTTAGGCACAGCTCAAAGAACAAAACCACCATAACAGATATAAGCATGCAAAATCTGAAGGTAATGCTACTCAATGCTAGAAGTCTAAACCTCAAAATGCACTCTCTCGAGGCACTCCTAAAAATGGAGAACATCGATATCTGTGCAGTAACTGAGACCTGGTTCAAGGCTCCAGAGAGCACCCCTGCAATACCAGGCTACAACTCTTACCACACCTTTCGGCCACCAAACCAGGACCAAAGCACTAAAGGCGGAGAAGTGTCCATATTCACCAAGGATATTCACACCTCCAGGCTAGTTGCCCAACACAATGCATCTGAAATCCTACAGGTGCAACTAAAACTAGGTAAGACTGCAATCCAAATTGTAGCTTACTGCAGATCCTCCACCATGCCCCATGATTCTCTCACCTTTCTAAACATACTAGAAAATATTAAGATACAACCAAACACCCTAATACTGGGTGATTTCAACTGCCCTGCCATTAATTGGGAAAACTACTCTGGTACCAACACCTTTGCCCAACGGTTCTTGGAATTCATAAATTCCAATGCCCTGGACCAACTAATCAATAGTCCCACCAGGGGCTCAAATATTCTAGACCTGGTCATCACCAACATGGGAGATTGATGCTCTACACGAGTAGTCAACCCTTCGTTAGTCAGGTCTGACCATAAGCTAAATCACCCTTGACGTCCACATCCCACCCCCACCCCCACCCCCCCAGTAGGGAAACCTCCATAAAAAACTTCTCCAAAGCCAACTTCATGCTACTCAAGTCAGACGTGACAAACCTCATGACACCCATGCAGATGGGAAGTGAAAGTTCGACTGCTGAATCCTACACTAAGGCACTGTACGAGCACATCCACTCATGCATGAGTCATGCCGTTCCAAACAGAACCAAGACGGTCCCCTCCAAAAAAAGGAACCCAATCTGGTGGTCCCCTGCCATAAACAAACTATACAACAGAAGGAATAAACTGTTGCAGAAAAGAGGAAAATTCCAGGATGCAAAAAACTCCCTTACCAGACTCAGTAAGAAGCTGAGATCTCTCATAAAATCCTCCAAAGCTAGTTACAAAAATAAAATTGCCAAAGGTTCCAAGGACAACCACAAGGCATTCTATATTTATGTTAAGAATCTAAATGCCAATGCTCAAATCTGCTTTGAGCTACAACATAATGGCATCAAGTATACTGATCCTAAGGATATTGCCAATATCCTGGCAGATCGATTCAGTGCCAACTTCACCCCCCCCTCACCCCCTAAAGGGCCCATCTCAATATCAAAAGATTGCCAAATTCCGGTAATCACAGCCACACAGTTAAAAAATGCACTCTCCATAGCTAAGAATACAGCATCCATAGGACCAGATGACATCCCGGGCTGTGTACTATATGAACTACAAAATGAACTGGCACCCCACCTAAGTATCATGTTTAATCATAGCCTCACCTCAGGCTTCATGCCCAATGAGTGATGCACAGCTACAGTTATCCCACTCCACAAGGGGGGGATCCACCTTGGATCCCGGGAACTATCATCCCATCAGTCTGATGAGCCTGATCTGCAAACCCATGGAATGCATTATCATGAAACTTATAAACAAAGACATTGGCAACCTTTAAACACTGGACTCCACCCAGTTTGGCTTTGTAAAGGGCCGATTTTGTCTCCTCAACCTGATTGACTTCTTCGATTCAGTCTCCAGAGCCGTGGATGAGGCTAAGGCGGTCCTCACAGCCTACCTGGACCTCACCAAGGCCTTCAACACCATCCCCCACTCTGGAATCATAGATAAACTTACTTACTGGACATTAATCCCTACATCACTCGATGGGCTGCCAACTGGCTTACTGACAGAACCCACACTGTAAAAGTAGCAGACTCAAGATCCAGCTCAAGACAAGTGACAAGCGGAGTACCTCAGGGTTCAGTCCTGGGACCGCTCTTGTTTGGCATCTACTTCTCTGAAGTACAGGCCAGCACTAAGGGACTCTGGCTAACAAAGTTCACAGATGACTGCAAACTGGGAGCCATTATTGAATCCCCAAATTAAGTGGCTATTCTACAAAAGGGCCTTACAGAAACAGATGCTTGGTGCCGGAGCCATGGGCTCAAGCTCAATGCCAAGAAATGTATAGTTATCCCCTTTGGGAAAAACCAAGTACCCATGAATTACCACATAAGTGGCAGTACACTAAACATTGAAAGTGTGATAAGAGACTTAGGGACACAGGTGGACAGTGGTCTCACCTTCAATAACCACATAGCCACAACAGTCAGGAAAACCTTCTATGTGGCACACCACATCACTAAGGACTTTTCATCCAGAAAAAAGGAGGTCATTGTTCCACTGTACTCATCCTTCATTAGACCCATTATAGAGTACAACGCCCCATTTGGTATGTACCTCACAAGACACCTGCAACAACTGGAAAGGCCACAGAAATACCTCACTAAAAGAATCACAGGCCTAAAGCAGATGCCCTATACTGACCATCTAAAAAAACTCCATCTATACTCTGTCGTATATCGCCTACTCAGAGGCGATATCTGCTTAACATACAAGGCCATGTCGAACCCAGTGCTGTTGGACATGCTACACTTAAAGAAATCCCAATCCATCAGCGCCACATGCTCCAGGCACCTAAACCTGGTCATCACAATGAACAAAACATGCTGGAGGGATAGGTTCCTGACCCAGAGACTCCCCATACTCTGGAATAGACTGCCCATACATGTCAAGCTGAGCGCCTCTTTGGCCCTCTTCAAAAGGAACCTTGACGACTGGATGAGAGATAGGAAATTCACCCCGGGGATCATGTCAGTCACCCTGCTAGACAGGGGACCAGGGAAGTAAATATTCTGGGAAGAAATAGCCAGGGAATTGTTATGGCTAGGCTTGTATAGGCCCTAGGGCTGATAGCCTAGTACCAACCTATGAACCTATAAATTGTTGTATGCAGAAAATACAGCATTTCAGTCAGACACTGAGCAAGAACATCAGCAAACGATAGGGAAATGGAATGTAAAACTGAAGGCACATGGGATGAAACTGAGTACAGATAATACAGTTATAATGGGAGCAAATGGGGAATTGAGAAGAAGCTAAGAATTGCTATAGTAAGGAAAATATCTGGGAGGGGTGGTTCAGGGGAATGGAAGTCTGAATGACAAGGTCAAAGGTAGAATCAGAGGGGATGCAGCCTATTGACACAGAGTATCAGGGTTAATATGTGACTGAAAATTTCCAAAGAAGCTGGTAAGTAAGGTGTACAAAACATTGGTGTGACCAGTATGACCGTATGGTACAGAAACCTGTCTGTAAAGGCAGAGTAACTGAGAAAGCTCTAGAGGCGATAAAGATGAATTGCCTAAGAAGGATGATAGGATGAACATTGTGTGACACACAAAGAAATTAGGACATCAGAGCATGAGTCAAGGTAGCTCCAAATGCAGGGAAGTGCAAAGAGAACAGATTACAGTGGTTCAGGCCTATGTTCAGAAAAGCAGGAGAAATTTTGGTGAAGAGGATTTGGGACTGGCATGAAGAAGGCAAAGGGAAACAAAGGCATCCAGCCAAGAGATGGGTGGATTGTGTGACAGGAGATGCTGTGACAGTCAAGCATGATTGTCAAAGAAGTTAGGAAGTGGCACTGAATCGAGAAAGACAGCAATAGTTGACACAACACCCCTGACTCCATGTGGAAAATGGAAAAAAGGGGATTATTATGATGAATCTGAATGTACCTAACACAAAAAGAAATGGCTGCTATACAGACAATTATTAATATGGACTGGAGGGCTTGTTTAAATGGGAAGATTTAAGTATTATGAGCATGGTAGCAAATAGTTAAGTTTGTTGCCTCTAAGCTTAAGACAAAGCAATTAAGTATGTTTCAGCTGAATGCAAGTAAATTAGAATTTTTAAATGTGTTACATTCACTTTGAAGAATTCCATGGTGGTTGTACTGAGGAGCACTAAACAGGTAATGAAAATACAATTCATACTGAATGGGTAGTTGTGTGAAAGAACACAGAGTAAGAAAATGCCTAAATCTTTCAATTCAATTTCCCTGTCATGAGTTAATATATATTTTAGAGAATGTTGGGAAGTTGCATGGGGCCTAATGTAAAATTTAAAAGTAATTAGCCTGCTATAAAGTCATTAATGATATTGGCTAATTATGAAATAGCAACACTTGTTCAACCTGATAGAAGACGCAGAAGCATATAGATAGGCTGGCAGGAAGTATATGATATTTAGATAAAAATCACAATTACAAGTTTTTTTTTTAATCTGAATCATACCTCTCAACTGTACAGATTTTCGCAGAATGTCCAGATTTTTGCCTTATATATTTGGTCCATTTTTCATAAAATTATGGCTTTCTGGCAAATTAGTGGCAAATCATTAAAGATTGAAGTTAGAAAATAATGACAGACATTTGAGTTTTAGACTTCATGCCCTTCAGAAAATTCATGCTAATGCAAAACCTGTTATTCTATCAACTTTCTAAGTTTGTAAGAGTGATATTTCAAAGTTGTCCCTGTTTGTACCACTTATGGCTTTGTCCAGATTTCTTACTCTTAGTGGTCGAGAGGTATGATCTGAATGTTTGTGAATGATTGTGTATATCTGGATTTTTAATGACTGGGTACCCCTGGGCTTTCAGATATTGGCAAAGACCTTTTCACTCCCTTAATCATCCTGTTTGAGGATAATGGGAAACATAACAGAAAGTCATTATTAAGTAATACAGTCACCAAATATTGACTGCTCACATTTTACTAAGACAATACTGGATGTGAACGTTCTACATGAATGAGGAGTTAGTGACCATTGAATTGAAAAGATTGGTTTATCTATGCTGGAGTGGCAGGAGAGATAAAGTATATCATTTCAGCATAAACTGTCACTTGCAACAGGAAATGCAATGGATTGCCTGAAAGCTGACAGAAGATGTGTAGGAATGTGGAATGGAAGCAAGCGGTTTAGGCATGTATTACAATGGGCTACAACAGTTAAGGCAATTACAGAATACTTTTATTTCATTAAATGGCATTTCACGGAATCACAACTCAATAAAAATATTTCAATGAAAATTCATTTCATTCAATAATAGTTCAAAGAAAAAAAATAGAAAATGTTTAATAAAAAATAAGAACTATGTAAATGTGTATCTGCTTGACTGTCAAACAGGTGGTCGAAGTACAGTATCACATATATTATGGTTTTGATTTGTGTACAACTATGATTCACTAGGTCTCCGCTCAAGATAAAAACAGGAACAAACAGTTGTATAATCCAAAATCAAAAACACTTTGAACAACTGCAAAACAAAAGAGCTTTTAATAATCCCAAAAAAGCATCCAGTAAGTACTTTCGTCTACAGCTACACTTCTTCAGACTGGACAGAAAAAAACACAATGTAATATTATATATATATATATATATATATATATATATATATATATATATATATATATATATATCTTAATTAAGAAATAATTACATAATTAATTAAATCAATTTACCACAGCAAATAAAACTTAATTAACCCTGAACACAAATACAATGCCTGCTTTAATGCTTCAGCTTCTTCCTTTTTTTCTTTCGTTTTTAAATGCACTTTAAAATTCTCTTTATTATTAAGACTAGGGGGGAGTACTAGCATCTAACCTTAATATCTAGCAGTACTCTCTTCAGTCTAACTCTTCCTCAGCATATTATATGGGTAGTACTAAATGAGAAGTATTTAAAGGGATGCATGAACATGTATATGGTGCCAAGAAAAGAGAGAAAAATATTGCATGGGGAAAGCATTATAGTGTTTCAGGGTGTAATGGTATGCCTAGGTTTTTAATAACAGACAATGTAGTAGATTTCAAAGAAAGGTTAGGAAGAAACTGAAGCATTAAAGCAGGGTATTATATAATATTGTATTGTGTGTTTTTCTATCCAGTCTGAAGAAGTCTAGCTATAGATGAAAGAGCTTACTGGATGCTTTTTTGGGATTATTAAAAGCTCTTTTGTTTTGCAGTTGTTTGAATTGTTTATGATTCACTATGTGTGGTCCTTACTCCATGTTTGTGCGACCAAGACGTTAGTATATTTAAGTAAGGGGGAAACTGGGTGCATTGATTTTAACAACTGGCTTAACTTCTGGTGTCAATCCAGAAGGGTACAATATTTGACGATTTGGGAGGATATGGTTAGCAGACCAAACTGTTTGCCAGGGATCCTCTGCACTTATCCCCTCTAGGCTTTCAGATATTGGCAGAGACCTTTTCATCCCATAGTTCCTTTTTTAGGCAATACCAAACTGATAAACCTACTGACTTAACTGAACCTATGAAGGAATATCTGAAGATGGTTCTGCTCAATGCTAGAAGTCTTAACAAGAAACTCCACTCCCTGGAGAATGTAGACGTCTGCATAGTAATGGAGACATGGTTTAAAGTCACTGAAAGTACCCCAGCAGTGGAAGGTTATAAAGCCCTTCACACCTTTAGACCAGTTACTGTATAGGAGGGAACTAAAGTTGGACGAGTCTCAATCTATATTAAAAACATTCTTGCATCCAGACTAGTTAAAGTGTATGAACCACTGGAACTCATACATGTGTAACTCACCATAAACAAGGTGTTGTACCTTATCCATGAAACCTATAGGTTCTCCTCCATATCCCAGGAAACCCATACTACCTCTCAATGTACTAGAGTCTCTCACCATTCAACCCAATACAATATTCATGGAGATCTCAACTACCCCTCATGGAGATCTCAACTACCCCTCTATAGATTGGAAATCCTACACCACTTCTAATGCACAAGCCCAACGATTCCTAAACTTTAATACCAGCATCCTAGAACAGTTGGTCCATTCTGCTACCAGAGGTACAAACATCCTTGACCTTGTACTCAAACATGGGGGCTGATATTCCTCACCCAGTGTAATATCCTGGCTCATTAGATCTGACCATAAGGCAGTATTACTTGAAATAAAAATTAAATCTGGGCATCTAGCAAAATCAAAAACCTTTAGGAACTATTCCAAGGCTAACCTCTCTCTACTAAGAAATACCTTGGCTAAATTTCAAGCACCACTAAACCCATTATACACCATAGCATATACTCAGCAATTTACAAAATCTCTGTACAGCCATATTGATGGCTGTATAGAGCGAGCAGTGCCCACTCATATTAAGAATAAGGCAAACTCAAAAGACAAGCCACCCTGGTGGAATCACAGTATCAACTGGTTATACAACAAAAGAGAAAAATCTTGGGCAAGTATAGGAAGAACAATGCTATGTATAGTAAAAGCCCCCTGACCAATCTAAACAGGCAGCTAAGAGGGTTAACTAATACTTAAAAAGCTAAATTTGAAAAAAAAATAGCTTCTCAGAAGGACAGTCATAAAACTTTCTACAGCTACGTCTGTAACCTCAGAGGAAATACACAACAATGTGCAGAACTTATTGTAAATGGCATAACCTACACTGGACCGGAGGCCATTGCCAACCTTTTGATTGATAGGCTCACCTCAAATTTCTCCCCCTCTCCCCTGATAGTCCAAAGGAAATACCACATAATGCAATCCCCCCAAACCATTACTAGGGACTAGGAACTTTCCAAGGCCAAAAACACGGCATCGATGGGTCCCAATAACACCCCGGGATGTTTAATAAACAGCATGAAACATGATCTCTCTTGTCCATTTGAATCACTTTTCCACTGGAGCCTTCAGTCAGGTTCTGTGCCCAAGGAATGGAGGATGGCTGCAGTTGTTCCCCTGCACAAATGAGGTCTCACCACTGATCCAGGTAACTACAGGCCCATAGGTCTTACCATCCTCATATGTAAGGCCATGGAAAGAATCATCATGGACATGATAAATGAGAACATAGGTAATCTGCAAATGCTGGACCCATCACAATTGATCTTTGTTAAAAGAAGGTCATTCCTATTAAATCTGGTGGACTTTTTTGAGAGAGTTACCAAGGCATTGGATGAAGGCAGTACTGAGCACACAGCATACCTCAACCTGGCCAAGGCTTTTGATAAAATACTCACTCAGGCGTTATAGACTAGATCAGTAATTTAGGTTTAAACCCTTTTATCACCCACTGGATAGCCAACTGTCTTACTGATAGGACCCAGGAGGTCAAAATAGGTGAGGCCACCTCCACGAAGAGGTCAGTCACTAAAGGAATCCCACAGGGCTCGGTACTGGGCCAGCTCTTTTTTGGCATCTATTTCTCTGAAATGGAAGCAAATTATGAAGGTTTATGGCTAAGTTTGCAGATGATTGCAAGCTGGGGGTTATCACTGACTCCCCTGCAGACACTAGCATTCTTCAAGAAGGTCTATTTCTGACTAACAAATGGTGCCAAAGACATGGTCTTAAACTCAATGCTAATAAATGCATAATTGTATTCACTGGGAAATCAACCATCCTGGCTAATTGCCATGCAGATAATACACCCCTGAGAACTGACCCACTGGTCAGGAATCTCTGTACACACACAAACAGTAGCCTTACCTTCGACCACCACATGGACACAGTGATGAGGAAATCCTTTTATGTTGCACAACCTATAAATAAAGGCATGGCATCTAGTTGCAAAGAGGTCATTATCCCACTGTACTTCTGCCCTTATCAGCCCAATCATAGAGTACAATACTCCCTTTGGTATATACCTGACCAGGCATATGCAGCAACTAGAGCAACATTAGATGTTCTTTACAAAAAGAATACCAGGCATAACAAACCTGCCTTATGCAGAGCACCTTAAAGCCCTTTCCCTCTACTCAGTCTCCTATAGATTGCTGAGGGGTGATCTATGCCTGATTTACAAGGCATATGCAAACCCCACACTTATGACTCTCCTGCATATTTGTAAGCCAAAGAGTGCCAGAAATACAAGGTCTAGGGAATCTAAATTTTGTCTGTGACTTAAACAGAACATGCTGACGAGAGAGATATGTGTCCCAGAGTCTTCCCTCCTATGGGACAGGCTTCCCATCCATGTGAAGCTGAGTTTGCTTATTACCCAGTTTAAGTGCAACCAGTGGATGGGAAATAAAAAATTTACACTGGGCTTAACACCCGTGTCCCTTTTATAAATGTCTGGCCCTCAATGTCCTATTTGGATACAGGACATCATTAGTCTTTCGGGAAAACTTAGCTAGGCTTAGAAATACCCCCCCCCCCCCGGGTCATTAGCCTAGTAACAGTCTATGAATCTATGGAAAGCTCCCGGTGTGTGTGTATGTGTATTATAGACACATACAACAAATATATGTAAATAGAGAGAGGTACTTTTAATGCTGACTGTACCTGAATTACATAAAAAAGTCAATATGCTAGCTTTTATTTTAGAAATGCAGGAATACTTTTGGGATTTGAGTGATAATGTTAAATACCATTCATTCTAAGAAATCAGTGTTTTACTGTCCCAAAGGTCAAGAGAGTGCCAGAATGTCTATGTTGATAAGTGAAAATACAGAGAAGAAATAACTATATGTAAATATTTCCTTTGATATTATGTATAATTATTTTGTAAGCAAAAAGAAAAAAATCTATGTTGTTATCAAGCAAGTGGGTAGAAATGCATAACAGCTGGTATATTTCATAAGCATTTTAGGACTGCAGAGTTAGGTTGTCAAGTAAAAGTAAAATACAAAAAGCCCATTTAAGATGAAAATGTTAAGTATAATGAATCTTCACGCTTGCAAAAGGTCATTCTTTTTATTTCTAGATAACAATTTTTTGAAAACTGGAAAAAGTGTTCCCAGATAGAAGGTGGTCATTAAAGATCTGTGTGTTCATTAAATAAGAACATTCATAAAGTAGCAAATGAAGTCCATCAGCAGGTGGAAAGGAGGACAGTTACAGCCTTAGAAGGCAGCCACAACAGCAAAAGTACTTGAAACTGCAACCGTATGGTCTGTGTGAGATACAAGAGGTTAAAACCTGCTGCAGACAACTATTCTGTTGATGCACAAATTTTGTTCAGTTTTGATGTATCCAGTATATGCCATATTTATGTATTGCTGTTTGTGAAAGTTGCACCTACACAAGTTTTTACTGTTTGAAATAAAACAAAACAGAGTTAAGTTGTCATTTGCTAGTGGGCACATGATTTTGTATTAGTCAAAAAAATTACCTAGCTGACAAATAAAAAAGAGGCTTAAGAGTAACAGTGCTGGCATAATGTTAAGGTCTTTACCTCACAGATATAACATACAGGGTTTGATTTTGACTTTTGATTGTTGGCTAGACATGTAATAGTATGCAAACTGATAACCTGGTATTATAATTCCCTTTGGGAAACTGCCAATGCAAGTTAATTACTTCTTCGATAAAAAACCCTTAAGAGTTGACTCACCAGTAAAGAATTTGGGAACATATGTAGACAGCAAACTGGCCTTTGACCAACATGTAGCTAAGACAATAAGAAAATCAATCTATGTGCCCAATTTATAGATAAGGGTAAGGGTATGGCATCCAGGTCCAAGGAAGGTATAGGATCACTCTACTCAGCCCTTGTTAGACCTATCAGTGAGTACAATGCTCCCTTAAGCATGTATCGAACCAGACACTTGCAACAGTTGGAGAGTCTGCAAAGGTTTCTCACCAGGAGAATTCAGGGCATGAATGTCCTACACTGATTGCATAAAGGCTCTGTTTATGTATTCAGTCTCCTACAGACTTATGAGAGGGGATCTTTGCCTGGCTTGCAGGGCTTCCTCAGACCCAGCCCTGATGGATCTGTTGCATGTGCTCTAAACAAGTAACAGCAGAAACACTAGATCCAAGGATCTGAACTAAGCTTGTGGCATAAACAGTACATGCTGGAGAGACAGATATGTGTCCCGAAGTATCCTGCACTATGTAATGAGCTCCCCATCCATGTAAAACAGAGTTCATCCCTGATATTCAAACAAAACCTTGAAAACTGGATGGGAAATAGTACATTTTCCCCCGGTATGGACCCCATGCTTCTTACGGACAGAGGCCATCAATAGGAGAAGTATTATCCTAACACCCCCCAGCAAATCTTTAGCTACCTCCCTACCAACATGCTCCCACATATCATACTTATGACCCAAATAGTTTGGAGTACATGGCTAGGTTTATAAGGGCCCTAGGGTTCATTAGCCTAGTAACAACCTATGAACCTATAAATTCTGTACACCATCAAGTATTGCACTATTTTCACATAAAAGCAAATGCAGTCTTTCACTCAATATTTTAAATACTGATATTCTCACAAAAAACAACTGCAGTCTTTTGCTGAAGATTTCAAACATCAAAACTTGTTTTAATCTATCATTACAGAGTGTTTCTGATATATATTTAAGATAAAAAAGCATTCTGGTCACTTTTACAGAAAAGGTTCATATAGAATAAAACACATGAGAAATGCCATCTGTGGTAGTGTTAGACTATACAACAGACACACAAGAAGAATTTTTATTGATCAAAATGAAAACTGTTGTAAAAACTAGCAGGTACTCACCACAAGGGACCCCTTAGGTACCAGCCCTGCAGACAGCTATAATACCCCTTTATTATTCCATAGCATCCCTATACATACTTTGTAATGAACTTATGGCTTTTGCCAATTATTGTTTATAAAATGTTTGACTTAATTCATCACCATCATAATCATTTAACTGGTATACCAACACAGGTTCGACTATATATTCAGAAATAACACATATCTTAACTCATCAAATGTTTTCTTACTTTATTACATAAATACTTTATTCCCTATGCAAAATTTCAACGGGCTTTCCAGTTTGAATTTAAGACCATTGTAGAGTATTTTCCAGGCAGCTGAAGAATTAGAAGTGGTCAAGTCATGAGACATTATTTTGATGGTATACTGATAATGCAAATATTAAGAAGGACCTATAATAAAAGTTATGGCAACATACCTATATGTATTGGAAGCAGTGAAATATCAACCCATTTTGATTAAGGGTGGGGCAATTCATCTGACAAAACAAGGCCTTATTTAATTACTGGTGATTAAATGTAGTATGTTCAGCCTTTTGAGAAGTGCCTGAAAATCATTCTTAAGGAATTCAGAGCCTTCATCTGCCTGTAACTTTTTGTTTTGCTCTCCCAAGTGAAAAGTTTTCTGAAAGCCTCTGCGGCACTTTCTCTAGACCTATTTTAATACCTTTGCCGAAAACTGTTAAAATAATCCAAAACGTACCATTTTGCATTGAAAGACCTGACACAAAAACTGGAGCAGCCTGTCATTACATATCAATACTGTTCATAACCACTCTTTTTATAACAAAATGATTCCCTGTCGATAACTGGTTTTGATGCCTAATTGTGGATAATCTTTTAATAGCATCATACTGCCACTGCACACCCCCTAAGCTGCTCAACACTTGTGATCAAAGTATATTTTTTCACCCATTCCTCATCTTACTTCAGAGATATCATAAAATAAAATGCCAGTCTCTTTTTGATGGCATGACTTTTTTATTATGACAGATACAGTAGGCATCTATACTTGCTATGTCTACCAGAAATATGCACAAGTTGTCATAGTGCTATCTTAAGCACAACATAATGTTTAAATTTCACAACAGATAAAAACAGTCCTTGTTATACTATGTAACAAAATAAAAAAATTACTAGCAAAGTTATTTTAAGTGTAATTGGGATACTAATGTAAACATGTGCTCCTGTTTTTTTTTTCCCTCCCTTCTTCCCTCTTTTTCGTTGACCAGTTTTAAGAAATGTAGGCGATGCAATGTAAAAAAAAAAAAAAGAGAGAGAGAGAGAGAAAACAAAAGTCTGGTTAAATGAGCATGACAAAACAGAAATCAGTGTGCTTTTTTCATTCTTGCATAGGGGAGTGACTGGGTTAAAGCCCTTAGCTTGATTTAGTAACATGTTTTAAGAGAAAGCAAGTAAATGAAAAAGAATATTGAATATTCTTAAGGTTTTTTTCTAGTAAATAAATGTATGCTTAGTAGAATTTCTATATCTGGTCCTGATGTCTCCAGTGGACAACCTGATAAAGATAAATGGCTAGGAGATAATGTTTGCTGAAAGCATTCATGTGTTTACTCAGCTGGGAGAACTATAAAGATAAGACAAAACCAGACAGCACTTAGTTGAAGCACAGGCTGCACCATGTGTCTTAGCACAGATAACCTTTCTTTTTGAGTGTGGCTGTCAGTTTGGAACATTTGTCCCTATTAGGAGGGTAAACTTCAATATTTGAAGATGTACATAGTTTTGTGTGTTATTATTAAGTTAATAGGTTTTAGGGGGTATTGGGTGTTTGTTTGCTTTTTGAGGGCTTTCAATAAAACAAAAAGTTTTGTAAGATGTAATATGGACTCAAATGAATACGTCAAGAAACAACTTTACAAAAAGGTGATTTTAATAAAACTTTGATTGGATTTTGTCGTATTTGTGTTGTTTTGCCATATACTTCATTTATTTTGTTGTTTTATGCTGTATAAAAAGCAACCTGCCAAACAGTGTATGCATGAAACACAAAAGCTGTAAGTAGACATGTAACACAAAAGCTGTCATACATAAAAGGTAGGAATGATACTTTTTTAATACAATGATGTTTTCTGTAATGTCTTTAAATGTCAATGGTCTCACAGATAAATACAAAAAAGAAAGAGTAGTGAACTATATTAAAAAATGTACAGTGCAAATAGCTATGCTACAGGAAACACACTTAGAAAGAAGGGAACATGTGAATTTGATAAAGAAATGTTTTCATGATGGTTATTCAGCTGAATACCTGGGACAAAGGAAAACAGAAGTACTTATATTAATTGCAGGGGGTGCTCCAATAGTTATAGAAGAAGACAAAAAAGATAATGGTAGACTTCTAGTACTAAGAAGCTACTAGCAAGGGAGGAGGAGAATTATACTGGCATGTATCTATATTCCACATAAAACAGCTTTAATGGTGCTTAATAAAATTCTGGGAGAAACAATCAACTTTCAGCAAAGAATATTACTTATAGATGAGGACTGGAATTTGATTTGCAACAGTGAAGATTTGTCTGGGGGGGGGGGCAGAAGGGAAAATATAACAAAGGAGGATAGATTTTTGAAGAAATTTATAAAAATATTTGGCATGGGAGTACTAAGAGTCCAGAGTGAGTTTACATGTTATTCCCCAACATACAAAAACTGGGCTAGGCTAGACATAGTTTATATTTCAGAGAGGAACATGTGCATTTAATTAAAAGTCTTGATATGTACCCCATAGCTATTTCAGATCATGTACCAATAATAACTAAAATAAAAACACAGGGTATTAAATAAAAATGAGACACTGGCACCTCCCCACCTACCCATTGAAAAGAGAGGAATTTAAGGAATGGGTAGTGGAAATTATTCAGAAGCTATTAGAGATGATAGAAATTTCTTCAAAAACTATAGCTAGGGAGTAGGATAAAATTAGAGTAGAGTATAAAAATAGGATGGAAATAAAAGAAAGGTCGATATGGCTAAGAAGTAGCAAGAATTATTAACAGGGACTGACAAATGTTAAAGTATTGCAAATAGGAAGACATCTTACAGAACAAGAAGAGGAGTAGAATGCTAAACAGAAAATAAAATAAGGGATTACCTTGATATACATGAGTTGAGATTAGAAAGATTGCTGTTAAGCAACTGTTTTTTTTTTTTTTGATAATAACTGTGGAGCACAAAAACTTTTAACACAACGACTCAGTCAACAGAAAGTAGAAAGGGCTGTCACCAAGCTTAGGGAGCCTATAACAAGAAAGATAACAAGAGATCCTGTAGACTCTAAATTAGTGAAAGAAGTAGTAACAATAAAAAGCACACTGGTGTCGCCAAGATAAAATCACCAACCTTTATTAAGAATAGTACAAAACTTCACTGACTATTGGCATATATGGACGCACATTTAGCACCCATAGCCACCCCAGTAGATTGTCTATAAAATTCATCTTCAAACCCTATATAGTTGTTCTCAAGTACGATTTGTATCATATCAACCAATAGGCCTCTCTTCACCTGATGTACGTCACTGTGTTTATCCAGACTCCTACCAAACCACTCCAACCTAATGTCATGGGGAATCACTGAGAATAAATTTGTAATATCCACAGTTACAAACAGAAATTCCCCTAAAGGTACATCAGTTAAAGTCCTAAGGCAGTCTAAGCAATGCCAAGAGTCTTTTAGTACATGTGGCAAATTGTCCAGAACCTTCTTGGTCGTAATATCTATAAATGATGCTAATGGTTCCGCTTTGGAATGCCTGGCTGCAAGAATAGGTCTGAATGGGGGGTTGACTGTGTTTTTGTGAATTTTAGGTATCCCAAATAAACTGGGCATAACTGGGTGCTACACTTGTAAATATTTGTATTTGTCTGCATCAATAATTCCTTCACAAAGCATCTTGTAAAGTTGCCAATCAATCTTAGTGTATGCCTTATGGATGTAAAATTTGGAAGCTAGCTCGTATGTATTGGAATCACAAATAATACTCTGCATGTGCCAAGAGTAGTCAACATTCGTCATTATGACTACTCCTCCCCCTTTGGCTTTATAACTCTATAATCAGTACTGGATGAAAGTTCTTTTAAGCAAAATGCTTCAGCTGATGTTAAATTTCTATTGTCTACAACAGGCCTTTTGTCAATCAGTCTCCTAATCTGGGTGGTGCATAAACATTCAAAAGCCAAGATCACAGGGTTATATGGAGGTATAAATACACTGCTTCTCTTGAGTGTAAATGTTTGCATCTCCCTAACTACGTGTATTTTGTTGCTAAAAAACAAACAACTTTAAATTTAATTTCCTAGTATACAACTTCAGATTGATAAGCAATTTACTAATATCATATTTAAAATTGGGGACAAAAGAAAAACCTTTCCTCAATAGACTTAAATGACTTTCAGATATCTCCAAGTCAGAATAGTTGTAAACATGAAAGGATTTGTCCCCAATTATAGAGGGACCCCCATTGATGTTGTTCGCCAAACATGGGGTCAAGATGGTGTCAAAAGAGTTAGGGGAACTGTCGACTGGTGTGCCGGTGTTAGTGGTTAAGCCATCCATAATTGAGTACATAGAGAAATGAATCTCCACCTCTTGTGAATAATTCATCTGTGATGCCAGTTCCTGTTGTTGAAGTTGTTCCTCCTCTGACCCCCACCTCTCCAGTTGTTTCTTGGGTAGAACCCTTGTCTCTGAGGTGTCCTCTGGTCTGTCTGTTCTAATGGATGGCCCCGATTTCTTAACTTGTCCAAATGTCTTAGTGGGGGTTGGTTCTCTAAAAAAACTTCCTCTTCCTCCTGTCCAAGAAGTTTCTGGACAATTTGCCACATGTACTAAAAGACTCCTGGCATTGCTTAGACTGCCTTAGGACTTTAACTGATGTACCTTTAGGGGAATTTATGTTTGTAACTGTGGATATTACAAATTTATTCTCAGTGATTCCCCATAACATTGGGTTGGAGTGGTTTGGTAGGAGTCTGGATAAACACAGTGACATATGGTGAAGAGAGGCCTATTAGTTGATATGATGCGAATCGTACTTGAGAACAACTATATAGGGTTTGAAGATGAATTTTACAGACAATCTACTAGGGTGGCTATGAGCACTAAATGTGCATCCATATATGCCAATAGTCAGTGAAGTTTTGTACTATTCTTAATAAAGGTTGGTGATTTTATCTGGGCAACACCAGTGTGCTTTTTATTGTTACTAGATCCTGTAGACATATTAGAAATATTTCAGAAATTCTATGAAAGTCTGTATAAAGTAGAGTCATACAGAAATCAAGAAAAGGTAGAAATGGAAATGTTTATGGAAGAATTAAAAATGCTAAGGTTAGAGGTAGACAAGGCTCAATTACTAACAGTTAGGATAAGAGGAGATGAGATAAAAATAGTGATATATTACCAATCTGCAGGAAAGTCCCTAGAAACAGATGATATTCCTGTAGAAGTTTCAAATCTAGGGGAGAAAATACTGATAAAGATCTGGAAGGTTTTCTTTAACAGTCTGCATGACAAAACACAGTGCAAAGTTCAAAAACAAAAGTTAAGCACTTTTACCTAACCACTGTCAGGCTTCTTCAGAACAAATAATAGTACATAAGTGATAGCTTAAATACAACCAGCAACATATGTATAGCCAATAAAAATTGAGCATTAATTAAGCATTCCCCTCCCACTTTTAAAAACATATTCACTCAATACTATCCTTTAAACTTTCTTCCGTTCATTAAACATATTTTTATGTAAGATGTAAAAGCCTATAAAAAGTATGCGAATTACACAGCTACAATTGCATAAAATATTAATATATATTTTATCTGTTTATGCTTTATATTTTATAATTTATAAAAAATGTATAACTTTGTTGACCTCAACCAGAGGACACTACAAATACTAATGTAGTCATTTAAACCCGGGGGATTTCCTGAATTCAGCTTGATTGCCAGAACAACTCCCTGTATTCTAGTCTGGCTTCCCAATTCTCCCTACAGGCGTCATTGACTACCTGTTCAATAACCATGAATTTAAACCTAAAATTTAAACATTCGTTAGAATGCTTAAAAGTGCACTGGTTTCCTTTCCTTTTAAGATGTCATACATGTGCTCATATACCCTTCTTCTGAGGTTTCTTTCCATATTTCCAACATAAAACCTATTACATGTTTCACATATGACTAAGTTTACCACCCCATAAGTATTACAATTAAAATGTCCCAAGCACTTCAATAAATAATTCATAGGTACTATGTACACCTCATTTTTACCTATAATGTACCTTCATTGATTGCAAGTCCCACATGCTTAATTTCTTATTTCTTATTCTATCATCTCCAGGTTCCACCCTTTCAAGCATTTCTTTCAAATTTATGTCCCTTCTTCTAATGAATTTCAGTGTATCCAATATAAAGCTTTTTGTTTCTTCATTGACCATCAAAATCTCCCAGTGCTTCTTAATTTTTTTCAATTTCCATTGAGGTAGTTGAATAAGTGTGTATAAAAGGGGTTTATATTATAACATCGAAGTTCAAAAACTTTGAATGTTATAATATCAAACCTTTTAGTGCGAAAGCTGAGAATAGCGAAGCCTCAGAACATCGAAATTTTACCTAGGGTAAGATTTCAGTGGTCTGTGGCTTCACTATTAACAGCAGTGTGGTGCGATGGTTATGGACCAGGTTTAGGGAAGTGAGCAAATGGAAGTTACGGATTGGGTTCAGGTAAGTGCGGTGCGATGGTTATGGACCGGGTTAAGGTAAGTGAGCGAACGGACTGGGTTAAGGTGAGTGTGCGGTAGTTAGGGACTTTAGGGTTAGGGTGAGGTGAGTGTGCGGTAGTGACAGACTTTAGGGGTTGGGGTGGGTTAAATGAGTTAGGGTTAGGGCACGGGTCAGGTAAATGTGCAATTGTGTGGACGTGAGGGTTAGGGTGGGGTATGTTAGTTAAGGAGCGTGTAAAGTGAGTGTGCGATAGTTAGGGACCTTAGAGTTAGGGTTGGATTAAGGTAAGTGGGTAGCTAGTGGTGTATATCTGGTTTAGTGTAGGGTTTCGTGAAGTGTATGTGTGTGGATTATTTATTTTGGTGTGCTTGAGTTGTGTGCATGTTTGTCAGAAAAGCAAATTTTTTCCCTGGAAAAAAATTGCTAATCTGACTTTGGTTTTCTGGTGTTTCGACTGAATTTGGTCGATATTGTAACATTCGATGTTTTTAGACTTCAATGTTATAATATAGACCTGTATAAAAGCAGTATCATATTCTATCCATGTTGCACACTATTTTACCTCTGTGGAACTACCTTTGCCTAACAGGGGACTATACTTAACATCTCTGTCTCTAATCACTTCTTCTATTAAATTGTCCATAAAACTTACTGGATATTTTCTTTGTATAAAAAGTTTCTTGATAAATTCCACTTCATTGGAAAACACAATAAAATCACTACACATTCTTGGGGCTCTAATTAACTGCCCCTTCACAACTCCCTTCTTTTGAAAGTGTGGATGGCCACTGTCAGAGACCAAACAAAAGATAATACAAAATTGAGAAATTGGGAGCTCTGTTATATAAATATGGACAGTAAGATAAAGTATTTAAAAATGTTTTAATCCCTTTAA